>NW_009798269.1:1166929-1170846 GCF_000520075.1 Aphanomyces astaci | reverse complement strand
GTCAATACTTCCTCTCTCACGTGCTCCTTCGTCTTCAACCATGCTGCAGAGGCACTTCCCATGTATTTTTATTGTTTGTGGCAATACTATTGGAGTTAAAAGTGGTGAAGTCAAGAAGTGGTGAATATTATCATATCCAATAGAATTGGTTCACACAAAAATTGAGCCTACTGATTGGTCAAAACTCCAATGTCCGAGAATTCGATCATGTCCGAGAATTCGATCATTTACCTTAACGTTACAGACCTTAGGATGGTGGTAAGTTGGGACATACTGGATGGAGGAAATGTCCGGATAAGATTTATGGGGTAAAATACCTTGGAGGATAAAAATGCCTACTACTGTATTATGGTGCAAGTCATCTAACTGTAAAGACTACAGATCGGCCATCCTCAGGAGGAGACGTTTTACTATTAAACGCCTCGGTTCTTTCAGTTAAACCCACGAAATGTTGACGTTAAATCATTATTTGTTACGTGTTTTACCTGGAATTAGGTTAAACATTGTGAATAATCCGGATACAATGACAACGTTCGTACGGATAAGTGATGTTTACAAAGACCAAGATATATTAATACTTGATACACCTTTCCAGCCAAAATTTCCATATATCTCCGTACAAAAAGGCCGGTTGGTTTAAATTCTATTACTCGATCAATTTTTCACCAATCGAAAATCTGAACCGTAACTTCTGTTGGGCTTATCCAGTTCTATCGTTATTACGGTATATTTTCCTAAATAATATCAATACAAAGTTGGAATAGCTGTCGAAAGTCAAGGCATTTATTTGTAGTCTTTAGGTAACTTGCACCATAACGTTAATTTATTAATCGAATAATTCCCCTACAGCAGGTATACCTTACTTTCAAAACACCCAAACTACTAGTACTGGTATACTTTTAGTGGGGGAATTCCTTAGATAAGACTCCGCACGCATATATAAAAAATAAAACCTTGTCACCTGGGACCCAAAATTTGTATCAAATCGACAATAGTGTGGAATATTTACTGTTTATATGCCACATTTATACGTATCGACAATATTCCACACTATTGTCGATTTGATACAAATTTTTGGTGGGGCGCTATCGTATCTCCGGTTTGTGAACGAGTCTGATTGGCTCAATTCACGAAAGCTCAGTATGATTGGCTAAATACTTTTGCCAGCCCTATACTATCGAACTATCGAACGTCTATTTTGCGCGCCATTCTTCAACCAGCATTCGACGATCCATGACCACAGATGACAGTCCAGCCTGGAGCACGCGATCGTCGCAGACGTCCCAACCGACACACTAGCAAGGCGACCACGGATACTTTGCGCGAGTAGCACCCGGTTGCATCGTACTACGTAGTACTTTTTTTGGTGATCCAATTCGAAATGGTTTGCTCGCACTTAGAAGTTGACGTACATACAGTGCATGACTGTGTTCGGACTTGCATGCTGTGAGATTGCCGACTCGACGGTGCTCATCGACGTCTTGCCACTTGGTGTGCGACTGCTTTGTCGTGGAAATGTCTTTTCTGTCGTTTGACCCAATCAAATCGTGGCAATTTTGAAAGCGCCAATCGAATCGATTTACGAACGACAGTGGTTTTTTAGGAATTCACGCCAAAATCCAAAATTTCGCTCAAAAGCACAGTAATAATAAAAAGCAGGTTTTTTTCAAATTTCAAATTCAAACTTGGACATGAAATGGGCTTCTCTTCGAACTTCGGTTCTTTTCTATCCCACCGATATTCGAAGTTCGACCATTTCCAAACAAAAACGCCCCTGACATATGAACATCGCCGTCGGGGCGGTCTCGTCGTCGCTTATCGGGTTCCCGCCGCCGCCACCCGCTGCGAAGCGACCTCTCGAGGACGCCGAGTCATCGAAGCAACCTGCTGCTAAGAAGCGCCGCAGTCTGTCCAAGGCAGGACTCACGGAGGAGCACCAACTGGAACTGTTTTTGGGGAAGATCAAGCGCCAAATTCACGAAAAGTTTGGCGTCGAGCATGTGCAGATGAGCCACGAAAGCCGCAACGTGACCATCTCATGCTGGCAATGTGGGAAGCAGATCAAAATCGCGACGGGCCATGTGCACTTGCGAAGCATGAACTCGCACTTGGAGCGATGCAAAGGCAGTGCCGCGATGATGCCCAAGCCAGGCGAGGTAGACGACCAGACGAAGAAGGGGGCGCGGCGGTCGAGCAAGAAGGCATTGTCCGAAGAAAACCTGGGCATCATGTTCTTGGAGAACGCCCGTCGACAGCTCAAGGAGAAGTTCAACGTCGACAACGTCACGATGGTGCACAAAGGCCGCAACGTGTGCATCTCGTGCTGGCAGTGCGGGAAGGCTGTGAAGATCGCGGGCGGGCGGCTCAACCTGTCCAACTTGAAGGCCCATCTCGACCGGTGCAAGCCGTCCAAGAAGCCGAAGCGCGTGCTCCCCGCGCAGCCGGCGGCCGTCAACACGTTTTTGTGCGCGGGGCTAGCGTCCGAGGAGATCCGCAACTACTGCTCGAACGCGATGCGCATGTTTGGCGGATGCCAGCGCCGCGAGGAGATCTTGAAGTCACTGTTCAACATCCGATCGTTTAAGAACCTTACGGAAGAGCAGCTCGAGGTGTTCCAGCGGCACGAGTTCGCCACGCGCAAGTGGAACATCGTCGGTACCACCGTGTTCAGCGTCGACTGCACCAAAGTGTCGGCCATCGGCAAAACCTGCCACGAGTGCCTGTCGCTGTACCGCAACAAGAACTTTGTCAACACGCTGTGCAAGTACCGCTCCCGCGCCCAAAAGCTAGCGGACGGCGTGATCAACGAAAACTACGTCAAGTACATCCCGCGCATGTATGTGCAGCACCCTGGCGCCAAGCTCGCCCAGTCGTTTGAGAACCAGCGGTTCAAAACAGTGATTTAATGTCGTGCATCTCTCGTGAAAAGGATTTCTATTCTATAAACTAGGTAAACATACATATACAACATGCGAACCACCGAGATAAGTCGAGTAGTTAGTAGCTTGATCTGGCAGTGGTGAAATGTGCGGAAGGGGCAAGGATTATTAATAGTTTGGTGCGGAAGTAAAAAATGCATATATTATTGTGAATTCGCTATTGTGCTTTCGAGCTAAATTTGGTATTTTCTGTAGTTAGATTCGACGAACGACGTCAAATCCACCTGAAAGCATCGAGCGTCATTTTGCGTGAACTAAATATATATTCATTGTGATGACTCCTGTCCAATACAACGTTGAACTGTTTGTGAAATGGAGAAGCTTGGCAATGCACCGGATATGCCTGCAATTTGATTGGTCGAAAGGCTTTATTCGAAAATACACTATAACGTTACTATTAATACGTAGTAAATAGTAACGTTACTGTACATGCCATGTCGCACCGTGCAACAAGTGGTTCATGGCTAACGGTAATTCATTATTGGAGATGCTATTAACCCCCTAGTGTGCACAAAACAACATACTTTAACCAAGTCTATTCTTAAGTATACTTGACTCTGCCGACGTGCGATTCGCACGTCGGCAGACAAAAATAATAAAAAGAAAATGCCACTTTTCATTATATTTACTTCAACTTCAGCCCAGACGTGCGAATCGCACGTCGGGATCAGCCAATCACAGAAATTCAGAGTAAAAAGGTCTTCCATTTTATTTTTGGTCCGGCTTTAAATAAACACTTGGTTTCTATCCAATAGAATGCATTTTAATTGCCATGAATCGTCTTAATTATCATCGACACCGTATTGGTTCAAATTCAAACTTTCAAAAAACCGTTGGGATCTGCTCATTCGCAAATTTGCTCAGTGAGACGCACATCTCTGCCGCCGACTGCCGCCGACTGCTGCCGATGTGATGGACAAGTGTGCAGTGTGCAAGGAAGACTACGGCGACGTTCAAGGCCGCCGGTGCCATGTGTGT
>NW_009798269.1:1042702-1146791 GCF_000520075.1 Aphanomyces astaci | reverse complement strand
CTGGTAAAACTTATATCCAATATACGTATAGAAATTTGCAATATATTGTCATTTTTGATCTGCAAATAATGTACTAGTACTGGTTCAGGAGCTTAATATCTTTCCCTCAACTTACAGCTTTGTTTAACGTGAAGCTATGACAACCGTGGGGGAAAAACCCTCCCCAAATTATGGGGATGTCCCCAAAATGTTCAGTTATTGGGACATCCGAGCGAAATGAACAGGGCTGGATAGAATATACAGTGTTGTAATGCAGCAAGACAGCAACGCAAGCCACTCTTTATTGCAAATCGGTAACGTTAACGTTATTAATATTACCAATAACGTCAGGTATGAATCAACAGTGTCGATTTCTCCAACGCAAATGATGTGGTTTCATAAAGAACATGGCAAAAGCGAGCGACGCCATTGTTGGTTTACTTGGGAAGTGCCACATAGCCGGCCACGCGCTTTTGCTTTTTGAACATGACGAGGGCAATCAACATCAGGAATGCCACCGCGACGCCCCCGAGCGTGGCCACGTCGACGGGGGATTGAGCACCCGACGCCGCCAGGGACACTTGGCCGCCGGATTTGAAGGTCTGTACGACGCAGTGCGACAGCGACGACGCGTTCAGTTCAATGCGGACGTTCACCGGTTCTTTCAGGGGTTCGGGGGCCAGCGTGAACTGGTCGGTGGGGTTGACACCGATGGCTTCGGCGCTGGGGCTGCTAAACACCCACCACCCCTTGCGCTCGGGCAGGTGCGCAGGGTTCCCCGTCTTGTTATAGTACAGCACTTTGCCCTCGCCAGTGGCGATCGCCGTGAGGGTGTCGATGACTTGCACGACAACGTCACCACTGCCAGCCAGCGTCACGGTGGCATTCTGAGCGAAGAGCGAGCCCGAGTAGACGTGGCCAGACCCGGCGGCCGAGATCGTGTTGTTGATCGTCGAGCCCTGGGGAGTCGAGTAGCTCACGTTGCCCTTACCGGCCAACGACGTGCGCACGTTCTGGGCCTTCAACGACCCGTTGGCCAATGCAAAGACCGAGCCCGAGCCGGCCACGGACGTCTGGAGGCTGCGCACGGTGATATCGCGAGCGGCTTGCAGCGCCACCGAGCCCGACCCCACGATCAAGAGCGACAGACCATTCGTGACGTTCAAGTTGGTCGTGGCGGCAAACTGCACGTTGCCCGCGCCAGTGGTCGACAGCGTCAGGTTGGACAGCGTCACAGGGTACTTGGCGGTGGTCGTGATGTTTCCCGTGCCCAACGCCGCGATGGACACGGCTCTGTTGGCGCCGTTGACGAGGCTCCCAGAGACCAGCACCGTGTCGGCAGTAGACTTGATCCACGACACCGCGCGTTGCACCGTGACGCGGACCAGGAGCGAGCCCACCGCGTATGCGTCGACGTCCGAGGTCGCCGACACGTTCAGGTACGTCTGGTTGGACTGCGCCAGGGCGACATGGCGATTGCAGCCCACGGAGATGACGTTGCCGACGGCTTGCGTCGCGTTGAACGCGATCAAGTCGAGCACAGCTTGCGAGTTGGACGTGACCTCCACGAGCGCCGTGGCTTTGAGGTATGGGTCCTGGTTGACGTACACGCGTCCTGGGAATTGAAGCAAAATGCCTTCGATGGACGAAGCCGTGGTGTTCCACGACTTGGTGAACGTGTTGGGGGCCGTGATGGACATGATGATGGTGTGGTTGGGGCGGGGAATGATCAAAACTGGCCTGGCGATCGCTCGTCAAATCGACGACGTCTTTGTTTCAAACACGTTTAAAACCAAGGTAGGTACTTCGAAGTACGTACAGTACAGTACTGTAGGTAGGTACCTCCTACAGGTGTGAATTCGGCATTCATGCAAATACAGTATGTAGTCACTTATACTGTATTGACAGTGAAGTTGGAGCATACTACCTACGTGAAGGACGATGCGGTAGCATATTCACGCCCTATAATTGAGGTGTGGGCGGGACCTTTTACCGAAGATATCCCCCCAAATGGAATTTGTTTTAAACAGTTCCATGGCAAATCACTTCGTGGGAAGATACTGTTGCGTCGCTTTGATTGGATCGTTGGATGGCCTTGCAGCCAATTGTTTTTCATGAGGTACCGATCACGTAGTACTTACTGTACGTACAGAATTGACTTCATGTCCTCCGTCGGGATGCAGAGTACCATGAGTGTATCTAGGTTAGAATTTACAGTGTACCGATGGAGATGTGCGCTTAGACGTGGCTTATAACAGTGTACGCACGGTGGGTGCTGTGTAAGACCGAGTATGATACGCACACACTGTACAGTATGCGAGCATACTGCCTGAATATTCAATTTACGAGTACAACAACGTTAGCACTACCTACTTGGGCAAAGCAGTGTAGCCTTTCGTGCGCAGCTTGCCCTTGAAAATAGCGAGCACGACCAACGCCAACAATGCGAGCGCTACACAAGCGACGGACGCGACGTCTTGGGGGGACGAGATCGTACTCGACAGCGCCGTGGTGTCGACAGCAGTTTCAAAGCGTTGCACAAAGCAGCGGCTGAACAGCGTCTGGTTGAGGTCGATCGTGACATTCAACGGGACCTTGGCCGGTTCCGCAACTGACTTGTACACGTTGAACGTGTTGTTGGTGGTGGCCACGGCGCTGGAGCTGGTAAAGACCCACCAGCCCTTGGGCTTGGACACGTGCACCGGGTTCACCGTCTTGTTGTAGTACGCCACCGAGCCCGCACCGTCGATCGACGTCGTGAGCGTGTCGTTCACTTGCACGACGACCCCGCCCGCCCCCGACACGGCCACAGTCGCGTTTTGGGCCAGCACCGAGCCAGTGTACACGTGGCCCGACTTGAACAGGTTGATCGTGTTGTTGACTGTCGAGCCACGAGCGGGGTAGTAGCTGACGTTGCCGCTGCCAAACAAGTACGTTTTGATGTTTTGCGCTGTGAGCGTGCCATTCGTCGTGACAAACACAGACCCGCTGCCCGTGACGGTGGTCGTGAGGTTGGGAATGTTGAGCGTGCGGCCGGCTTGAAGGGCCACCGAGCCAGGGCCAGCAATGACCAGTGACACGCCCGCTGTCGTGTTGAAGGTCGTCGTAGCTGCAAACTGCACTTTGCCGGTGCCTGTGGTCGACAACGTCAGGTTGGACAGCGTCACAGGGTACTTGGCAGTCGTTGTGATGTTGCCCGCGCCCAACGACGTGATGGAAACGAACTTCGAAGGTCCGTTGACCAAGGCGCCGCTAACTACGACCGTGTCCGCCGTGGACTTGACCCACGAGACGGGCTTTTGAACCGTGATAAGCACCAAGAGCGAGCCCGCGGCGTGCGCGTTGACAGCCGACGCGACTGACACGTCCAAGTACGTTTGGTTGGCGCGGTCGATGGCGTAGCGCCGGTTGCACCCGGCGTTGATGCTGTCGCCGACAGCTTTCGTCGCATTGAATGCAAACAGGTCCACAACTGCTTGCGAGTCAGAGGAAATGACGACGCGCGCCGCGGCTTTGAGCGATGGGTTTTGGTTGATGAACACCCGTCCTGGGAACTGGAGCAGCACGCCTTCGATGGGAGTAGACGTGTTCCACGACGTAGTGAACGTGTGGGGCGCTGTCACGATGGCCGACATGGTCGATTGATTGATGCGGGGGAAATTCACAAATGAGCCAACGACGAAGGGCATATGAAGGCATTCATTCGGTACATGTACTGTAGGAAAGGTAGGAAAGGTGATAGTATACGGTACAGAGATGGTTGTGCTATGTAGCTACCAGTAGTATTGTTGGAATAATAATCCTAGCAAATTGCTGCAGCCATTCCACTGACATTATTCTACACCGAGTAACAAATCATTAGACCTCTTGAGCATATTGACGAGTCAATAATACTGTACTACTCGGAGTATTGTGCTTTTCATGTAGTTTGCCCGTTGTTTAACTGCGTAACTGTAAATAGTACTATTACTACGTAGTACTTCAGTAGTATATTAGTAGTAGAAATTCCAACGTTTTTGACAAATTTCTGTAACATATGAAAACTCTCTACCGGTAGTAGTAATAGTAGAGAGCATTTGGTCAGCACTTTTGAAAATAGAGAGTTTTTGTCAATTAATCCACTTGACATCTTGGATGTTGATATTCGCGCGAAAGCGATACCGCAATGAGACCGTATGACTTGATATATATATATATCCACATGTAATAAACGCGTTTTACATTCGATGCATAAAAATAGGTAAAGTTATCAGAAAAAATACTCTGTGAGCACGTCTTCAACAATTCTACTCCACAGCTGGGGGCGTCGACCTCCTTTGAGTTATATGAGCAATGTTAAGTCATTACACTGCACGACGAAATGCAGCAAGTGAACAAGGCCGTCTAAACGCTAGCGACGACGAAGCGTTGGATGCCATGGTTGGTGGATTTTTCCATGCTGACATTTCACAGTCAATACGAAAACCTGGTACTGATTGCATACTGTAATTACCCATGAATTCACTTTGCCATGAATCTTGTTCGTGTTTAACCTACATACAACCTTCTCACCATAGTAAAACGCATATAACGTGTTCGTGTTATATGAGCAAGGCAATAGCGAGTCCATGGCTCATCAAGCTTGAAAATGCCAAGCAGGAGTACCGACGGTGTAAGTGATATTGTACTTCTAGAGCTTTGAAACACTTTCAAACTCGCCTCTACTATGCATAGCAACAAATAGGCTTGTTTGGTCGTCGAAAACAATGGCTACATTTTCAATCATCAATAAAACGTCAACGTTAAATATCGTTGCAAATCAGTAAAAAAAAACGCGAAATTACGATCCACATGTCACCTTGCCAATCAAAGAATAACAACATGACCGACATAGCAAGTGGCGACGACGAGACGATTGTCGTGCCCGGAGTACATGTTCGGAGCTGGACGACTTCCAGCGTACGTTTGGGCGGCCTCAGTATCGCCCTTCCAGGTCGAGTAGTGGTTTCGTATGCCCCCAACACCACTTCCACGACCACGACCACACTCATTACCGTCACATCAAGTACTCGAGCCCTGCTATCGCTAGTTCACGTAGACGTAAACATGACAGCAGACGACGTCAATCAAATGACGCTCCGATTGGCCACCAGCGACGTCGATGCCGCTGGCACGCTCCTGGTCCACGTCGCGTTGGGAAATCCCGTGCACGTGTTCTCAACCGTGGCCGAAACCCTCGTGCAAACTGGAGCGTTGGCGCTGCCGTCATCCTCAGCTACGCCAATGTACATCACTTCCTACAGCAACGCCGCCGTGTGGATTGAGTCGGCGTTGCCGATAGCAGTCCCAGGTCTGTCCATCACAGTCGGCGGGGCTGGCGACGTGCACTTGACCGCGCCGTCGATTCAAGTGCAGCGCAACTTGAAGCTCACGATCTTCGCGCAGGGCTCCGTGTCCATTCAGGCACACACGATCACAGCCAACACGATCAAGTCCGAAGTGCCAGGGCGCGGCTCAGTGTATGTCGAAGGCCATGTCGAGGCCCCCCACTTGATCAACGATTTGTTGGGGATGGGGTCGGTCAACTACTTTCCGTCGGGGCGCTGCGACGACAGCAAAATCGACATCGTGGGCTCCGGCAATGCTTACGTCGGGTCTGTCGTGTGTGCCACCACCAGCGTCAACACGGTCGGCAATGGCGACGCGTACGTCCAAGTGGTCGACACTCTCGCCCGCACCGGCTTTGGCTCTGGCTCGATCAACTACTTCAACGTCACCCCGCTCCACTTGCCAGGAAACGCCGCCGGCCAATCGTTTCCGTTTTTGCGCCAGCCCACCGTCGCTCGAACTGACACCAACAAGCATGAGACGGTGCAGTTGGCCCCACAGCCGCCATGGCACGAAGGGTCGTATGTACTCGTGCGACTAACCACTGCAACCTTGCGGTGGCCCCCCATGGTGTTGATGGACAAGTTGTTTGCGGACGGGATGACGTACGACAGGGATCTAGACGAGGGGGCGATGGGGGACGTAGTTGGGCTCGCGATGGTTTTTGTGCTGGGGCTTGTGCTGATAGCGTACAAGCGGTTTCGACGAGGGGGATACCAGTTGCTTCAATAAAGTTGCCGGGTATTGGCCATAGCTACCGTTCTTGTTGAATAGTTTACACGTGTGAAAAGTTGCTTACTACGGAGAATTCACAGTGAGTGATGCAATAACTTCGAAATACTACAGTACAGTGTACTATTAATACTAGTAGCATTCCGCAGTCAGGGGGGGGGGAATATATTTAAATTGATTTTGGGTGTTTATTAATACTTCCATATATTTCTTTTCGGCGTTTTTGAATTGCAAATGCAAACACATGAGCATAAAATATTCTTCGAAGTATAATTGTCGAGCATAAAATATACTTCGACGTATAATTGTCGACTCGGAACAATTCTTGTCTAAATTGCGGGTTTCAAAATTTCTACCCCAAAAGGTGACCTAAACAATAAGACAGGTCATTCAATCGGTTACACTACTGAGGTGATGTCTCGACAACACCTTTCGGGAGTGTTTACAGTGATTGCACTTTTCAACACCAATAAACCTCTAATAATCAGTATTCGGTTTTGGAGTACAACCCGCAGCGCTCCAATCACATTTTCTGTTTCGGTACAGGATGCGTGGAATAAGGCAATCAATATCCATAACATGATTAATTGAGTTGGGTGTTTACGTAGTTTCATCTCTGGAGGGTTACTACCGGTAGTAAAATTTACAGTTACTCGTATTGGTACTGTACTGTTACCAGTATTGGTACTGTACTTGTTGTTCACAATTACTACGTAGTACTACGTAGTAACAGTAAATACCGAAAGTGGTGTGAGAACTCCCCAAAATAAATCATTGGCACCTTCAATAAATTATTTGATAGGGGAAAATTACGATAACAGTAAACATATTTACTGTAGGGTGGGTCTGGATCATACCCCAAATTTTGCTCAATTAATATTTCAAAAATTTTGTTCAAAGAAATTCGAAGAATTTGGTTGTCATCTACTTGAAGTACAGTATTTTTGACTGTCTGGATCAAACAGATTTCGAAACGACGATTCTCAGTTCTTGCCAACTTTCAGAAAAAGTCCCTTTGAACCTCTTTCTTATTTTTTGGCGAATTTGGCAAAATATTGACTGTGAATTCTCCAAATTTTTGATCCAGCCAGGGAATTTTTCATTTTTTGCCGATTAATTGCCAAAATATCGAAGATTTTGGCCCTTTTTTTGACATCCAGACTCACACTTATTGTACGAATTTCGTCGAATCGAATCTCGCCGCCGAATCGAATCACGATATCGACGCTATTGGCTAATCCATATTTGAGTGGACTTGATTGGCTCTTCCAGCTACCGTAGGACAAGTATATTCAACTGCTATGATGCACGTCATCTATAAACTACCAACTTTTCACAAAATTTTCTGACTTCTATTTCATATTCATTACTCAAAATTGCAGCATATTGAGACGTATAATCGACAGATCTCAATGTGGTGAAGAAATTCTACGTCTCAGATTCAAATTTTGTGATGGATTGGTCCAGAAATAGATATTTAACCTAGCGGTATTTTACATGGGCGCTTGGATATTTGGCCATAGGGGTGGCCGCTCAAATGTATCTTGATTTTTGTATGTGACTCTTATCCGTATTTAATATCCGGAGGCAGTTGGGACCTTTAACCTCCCACTCCAGTGATAAAACGCATGAAATCGGTATTTAACGTATCTGGATTTTGGGTTTAACTACATTAATTGCACGTTAAATACTCCATAAAACCTCCACTCTTCAATTTGGCCAGTTGGAAGTTTTTAGATGAAGTGCACCATATATCATCGAATTTCGAAGTTACGTTTGATGAAGTTTGGCGATTTGAGCATTTTACTTCGAAATACGGTGTCGAGAAAACAGCTGATTGGATTCACATACTGTAACAATACCGGTACAGTGAAACATTACTGTAGTTGAAGCATGTTTATTCGAGCTGTCGTAAGCACAAAATGATGAAATTGGAGGAACTGTAAGTAAAAAACGCCATTGCGTTGACTGTCAGACTTGAACTCAAATGACAGCAATCGCAGTGGTCGTGGTCGAGGACCTTGTCTACTCTGCTACATACAGGACTGATTAGTGAACTTACCAACACTTTTGGCTACTCAGGGAATCGCATGCATTCAGGAACAACACTTTGTACATACATTCCTACTTTTCAAGTAGTACTAACGTTAACAACCAGGTCATAATCCATTTTACCTCTAGCGACCAAAATGTCAGACACCAACTCCTCCCCCAACAACTTTGTTCGCACGTGGACCTCGGGCGATGGCACCCTGAGTGGGCTCGACTCCCTCCTCCCCGGTCGCCTCGTACTGTCGTACGACCCGTCGCTTAACGAACCGGCCACCGTGGTCGTGACATCATCTTCGCAAGAGCTGGCCGAGCTTGTTCAAGCCGAGATTGTACCCGGGCGCAAGGCCGACTTCTACGTGACGGGTTCCGAGCGCGTACTCAAGCTTTCGTTTCCGCCACAGAACATTGACATTTCTGCATCGCTTCTCGTGGAGGTGAAGTTCAACCACCCGATTTCGACGTTGACCACCACGACCGAAACCATCGTGTCATCCGGCACCCTCTCTCTCCAGAACAAAGCCGCCAATGTGAGAGTATCGTCGCTTGGCAGCAAGAACGTCTGGGTCGAGTCTGCGAATGCAGTGACAGTGTCCAAGCTCGACATCACGGCGGAAGGGCACGGCATCGTGTACGTGACGGCGCCAGCCGTGACCTCCACCAAGCGCATCAAGTTGGATGTCCTCGGCAGCGGCTCGGTGGCAATTCAAGCTGCGTCAGTGTCGACAGACGACTTGAAGACATCGGTGCTTGGCTCAGGCTCTGCGTACGTGCATGGCACCGTGGATGCGTCGGACCTCCATAGCGAAGTGTTGGGCTCGGGTTCGATCAGCTACTACCCTGCTGGTCATTGCGGTAGCAGCAAGATCTCGCTCTTGGGCTCTGGCAATGCCTACGTGGCGTCTGTAGCATGCACCACCACCAAGGTGGAAGTGCTTGGATCCGGCTCTGCGTACGTGCAGACCGTGGACACCCTCTCTCGTTCGGGCTTTGGGTCGGGGCACATTAACTACTTCAACGCCACCCCCGCTCATTTGCCCAAAGAGAAGAAGCACCAGTGGTATTGGTCGCCCAGAACCCCGAAAGTAGTGCCCACACTCGAAAACAAGTTCGTCACGTTTGAAGTGGCTGCCGAGCCGGCGCCGTTGAAGGAAGGGGTGCCGGTGCGTGTTTACCAGACAGTTGGTTGGTTTTCGTGGCCTTCGCGCGGCGGCAATGTCGTCACGGACGGGTCGTCGACGTTGACGACTCGGTTGGGAAGTGGCGTGGGTCCCAAAACCGCCGAGGAGTTCGGCGTGGGATCGCTTGCGGTGGTGTTGGTCGCGATTGTTGCGTTCTTCGTGTTTAAGAAGAACCAACGTCGTGGCTATGCAGTGCTCTAAGAAATGATAGCCAGTTAAACCTGTTGAATGTTAATGCGCAGTCGTTGCGTGAATGAACTTACACGCGCGAACCATCGTCTTGTCATGTCTGTTCGACGCTCGTCGCATGCCAGTTTGGTCATAATCAGTTTTTACCAGGGTTCAAATAGCTCGAGAATTTCAAAGCACGCATGATTTACACAACTGGGATTTTGTGGATAACGTTAACCTAATTCGTTTGTTAGCCCAATTATAGTGGCGAACGATCGTGGATAGAAATTTCACCCATATTCGTTCGACGCATGGTTCGATAGGGGGTGCAGGATTATTGTGCGTAGTTACCAATTGTGTTTGCCGCAGCCAAGTAGAGCGCTGGATGCTCTAAATTACTGTACTTTGAAGTACATATTGACTGACGACAGCTCTTTGGATTGAATACAGTATGTATGCGTTGAAGTTGTTCCCCCATTTTGTGCAGCATGGATGGAATATAGATTTGTCGAGGTTAGTATACCCAAAGGATAATTCGAAAGGTCCAACCAATGTCAATGTCAAATTGTATGACTAGTTTTAGCCAATCATAAATCATTATTTGAACTAGCCAATTATACGTATTCATCATATAATTTCTGTCCAATAGTATCGGTTTACGATACACCATCTTCAAGTGGAGGTCACATACTTTAGTTGACATGTCAGTTGCGAAGAGAAAAAACCTGTAAATACTTATTCAGTCAATATATTATTTTCTACAATACCTCGTTCGTAAACTATACCCATGAAACTTTATAAATCCTGCATTGATTTGCAGAAAGGCGGCAAGTTGCAACAATAATGGCGCCAACTCAGCTCGATGGCCGACGCACTGGGCGTCCTAGTACCAAGCAAATCAAGCGAATGCCCAAGAAGCACAAAAACCTCTACCATACCTACGAGAAAAAGCTTCATATAATCAACTGGCGCAAACAACATTCCATGGAGTCCGCCATCGACACGTTCTTCCCCGGTGTCGCGGGAGCCAAGCGCACTACAGTGTGGAAGCAGATCCTGCGCTGGGAATCACAACGGGGCCACATCACTATGGCTTGTTCCAAGGCTCGAACGCGGGACATGCGTACTAGCATTTTCTATCGGATTCAAGTCCGGTGATAATGCCGGCCAAGGCATGACATCAACATCATTCTCCTCCAAAAATGCTTTCGTTGCATGTGAACTATGAATACTGGCATTGTCCTGTTGAAAGACAAAGTCAGTTCCATAATGTAAATAAGCAAACGGCAGCATGTACTCAGACAGAGTGTAGATGTAGCACTCAGAGTCATGCGCCCATCGAGGAAGACGACATCGCTCCTTCCACGCCACGCAAACGCAGCCCAAATCATGACGCTGCCGCCACCTTGTTGCCGGTTCATGCGCTGTTGTTTTGGCTGGCGCTTGTCGTGCCAGTACTTTTGGTATCCGTCTGGCCCGTCAAGGTTGAACTTTTTCTCATTGGAGAAAACGACACACTTCCACTTGTCGCCAAACGTGACGTTTTCTTGAGCCCAGAGCAACCTTGCCTTCATATGTGCGGTTGTCAGGGCTGGCGTTGCAATGCGATAGATGTGCTCGAGGTGGTCGGACCTGTGCAGGAGGCGTTGGACAGTGCGCACATGGACATCGAGGTTCAGGTTGCGCCGTATTTCAGACGCGCTGCATTGGCCTTTCTGGACTTCGCGGATGACGGCGCTCTTCGCTCGGTCGGACAGCTTTGGTTTACGGCCTGTTGAGGTCGCCTTACCGTAGGCGACATGGTCACGCAGGACGTTGGCAACGGCAGACTTTGAACAGTTGATGTTGCGCGCAATTTCACGGAAGGTTTCCCCATGGTCACGTCGAGCAACGATCTCACCGACCTGACGGTCAATGAGCGTCTTACGTTTGGCCATCAATATGTAAAGTGACTTCATGTCTTGAGTTTTGTATTGTCCACGTATATTTGTCGCTCCATACAAACACGAGTTTGAGGATAACTTCCCGACAACTACGAATTCGAAAGTTCTAGAATGTACCATGTATTTGTCGTGACAAGGAGTACATTATATCCAAAAATCAGCCGTTTCTGACCAATTTTGGCTAAAACGTCCTAAAAATAGCTCATTTTGGTGCCTGTCCTTACCTTTTTGTCGCGCACTGTATGCGTTAGTGGTCGGACCTTTCAAAAGTTATGCAATATGAGCATACAAAAATGAAGGTCAACGCATCATTGTTACATAATCAGGCAACCTCCGACTGAGCTCATAATTGGTCAATAATATAGCAACCCCGATTCATACCAAGTATGGACCGCCTGCGACCAAGATCAACGGTGAATGCCAGAGCTTCGGTTATCAAGTCCTTCCTCAAGTTCCTCGAGTCCGAGAGCGTGGAAGAGAACTATTCGAAGGATTGCATCCGAAAGGATACAACATGCCAATGTTTTGCCTCGGTCATGGAGGAGTTTGCTATGTACCTTACTGCACGTGAAAAGTCACCCGAGGTGCCGCTATCAAAGAACTCATGCATCTAGTACTCCCGACAAGCGAAGATAAGCCTACTCGACGAGTTCCCCCACCTACAGCCTGTTGTCGACTCCAAGCTACTACAGACTTTTGCGCCAAGAAAGACGGCGGGGTGGTAGTGAACCAGGCAGCTGCGTGCACCAAGGATTACTTAAAGCGAATGCTTATGTATATCTATAAGAGCGCGACCTCATGCAGCGACTATCAAGACGCATTCCTGTTGGCCTTGTTGTGGTATCTGCTTGGACGGGCATACGACTTGGCAATGGTGCGGAAGAACAACGTGTCCATTGATGCTGGCGGTGTGTTTTTCCTACGCTTCGTACTAGTTAAGACGAGCGAGGAACAGGGACTGTCCATATTCCCGGATAATGACTTCCTTACGTGTCCGTTGCTGGCGATGGCGTTGTCAACCATTTGTCAAGGCGGGCCATCTGCAAACGTCATTGACAACTTACCAACTCAGTATTCATCCTTAGCTTCGAGCCTTGGCCCAACAACTGCATTGGTCGAGGTTCTACAGAATCCTGGCGTTATTGAGTTCGACAAGGAAGAGTCAACGACCAAGAGCTCACCTACTATTCACAGCCATGTCAATCGAATTCTTGGACATATCGGTGGACCCTCTGGCGTTGATCAGAAGCTGTCATCACATTCCCACCTTTTCGCGACGTATTCTGGCCTTGATGGACCTACGCTCAACCTCAACCGACGTGTGGTGGACACAATGACGGCTTACCTGTTTCGCTGAGGGCTTACCTGTTTTGCCACTATCCCCGTTTTAAGGAGCTCAATGCGCATGGACCTGCTGTACCTCGCCTGGAAGCTGCACGCGGCTTGCGGGTTGCTGCGAGATCGACCTGCTGACGTGGACATCGCACTTGACGACAACACCAACGATCCAACAATCGCCCGAGAGGCTGCAACAACACCCGATATCAACGTCAGAGACCGCCGAACAAGGCCTTATTCATCACCAGGAAGCCCTCATCGAAATCTTTATTCAGGCAGGGCGGCGCGAAGAAGAACGGCTCCAAGTCCTGGAGGCAAAGTTGGAAGGTCGCGGCGACTACAAGAAACGATAATCCGTGAGCCACAAAATCACCGACACGATCCCCGCCACAAAGAAACAACGTCAAAGCTCTTTGAAGTCACTAGGAACAACGTGGTTCGAATGGTATGGGCTTGAACCTCGTCTACATGCTACTAGCAACGCACCAAAAGAGAAGAAATATGTTGCTCGAATCTGGTCGCGTACATGAAGCTTTTCTTACCAAACGGATTTATCTTGGATGAAGCACGTCCAACCTACCGAGATGATGTCATCGCGCTTGGTGCCAGCGCGGAAGCTGGTCTCTTGAACTTCCTACGTGATCACGACGTACGGTCAAGTGGATCGAACGTGATGTAGAAGGAACTACAAAGGTTACATCGATCTGGTGTGCTCAATACAAAGATCATGCATTACCGCAAACTTCGTGCGTCTGGCTTGACATTGGATCCTACGCCGCCACACAAACATATACAGTACAGTACATACATACGGCGACGTGATTGGACATGGCCGGTCCACACGGCAACCCCATGTTGCCCCACCAAGTCCATTGGAACATTGCACCGCGCAGCGGCACATGTGTGGGACATGTGGCCCACGAGCGACCAAATCCAGTGGGCCACGGCGGCTGAAAGCGGTGGCTCGGACAACACGTTGATGTAACGACACGACTATCGAGATGAGTAATAATACATATAACATACATGCATGCACACACATACATACCTGCGGCATGATTGGACATGGTCGGACCATCCCGTCGGCAACCCCAACCCCACCATGGCAAGACAGAAGAGTCATCACAGGACGACCGAACACCCCAGTGAACGCACCATCCCCTTGTTCCAGCGACTGTGCCGCGATGAATCCAAGACGGTGATACTAATCACTCCATCATGTGACAGGGCCAGTACATCCTGCGGGGTGCGCAGCCATCCCGCTCCGAGCAATTCTGGTCTCTTCCAACCCTTGAAAGTGTTTCCGGCTCATAGATTCTATTGGTGAATTAGTTTTGGTTATCCAGTATTTTCTGGCTTATGTCTTTGTTACCAGAAAAATATTCATAGATGACCATTCGACGGTCGGACCTTTGAATCTATGGTATACAATTGTGTTTCGAGTCGATTTCTCGAATAAACTGCTCGGTCCAAATTTGGGTGAAAAGGTCAATCAATACAAGTTTTCCGCCAATGAAATACATGCAGTGTATTGTACCACGTGTACTGGTTTTGATTGGCAAAGTATACAATACTAACGTGTTTGAGTATTCCGTAGGTGATTTGTATCAAGCATCTGGCTCTACTTTAATTGGCTGAATATATTTGTCTCTTCATTCTCATTGGCCATACCAATGTAGTAAATTCTATTGTGACTACTATTAATACTACACCTTTTTTCGGTTAATTTCAGGACCTCACCATACATTTTCGCGAAATGAACAAGCAATTCGCGGCGGTTCCACTTCGTTCGTTGTATATTCGTTATATTTCGCCTGTAACCAAATAGGTTGCAGTATATTTCAAGCGATGTTCCTTATATTTCACTGTGTATGCGCTCAATTCAGCGAGTGGCTCAATATATTTCGGGGTGCAATCGATATATTTCGAGCGAAAATAGAAAAGAATCACGTTCAACCGAAGATCTCGCGGGCTTTCGCTCATTCTTCAAAATGACGGACGATGGAACAAGCCCTCCCGCATCGCTTGCCACACCAGTACGTTCCAATGCATACCTTATGTACCTAGTTGACGTGGTCATAGCCACGCACCCGACTCCATCGAGAATCTTTGGTCCACAATGACGAGCCACAGCAAGACGTTGCTGGGCGAGTGCCTTGCTGCGTTTATGGGACCTCGTGTGAGGTCCTGAAATTAACCGAAAAAAGGTGTACTATTAATAGTATTGTGAAGGGTTGAAATGATATGCATTCCAGGGAGGGATATACTGTACTAATGTTAGTATCGCTCATATCAGCTCATAACGTTAGACTTGAAGTTGCGTTAATGTGGATTCCTTTTGAGTCCGCAGAATCCTAGCTACTTTTTCAATCTCATAATCTCTGAGCTACAGTAACAATGACCTTAAGCTTACGTCGACATCCTTCATGCCTAAAGTGTTTTTGCAGAGGTCAAGTGCCCACTGATCCAACAAATGCATTGCAAGCCGCATTGCCGTTCCGATTTCAGTTTTCATTGCTAATGTTTAGTATAAGAAAGCGAGGTGCGTGCGCCAACTCAAACCAAACCACTTCCTTTTTCAAAACTAGTTACGAAGTACTATAAATAGTACAGTGTAGAAGAAATCCCAAAGGTATGTCTCGTTTCGCGTTTTGATTGGCGACTGGATGTCTGAGCTGAATTCCACTAAGATCAGCGAGGTTAGTCACCCCGCCACTGAGTTCCACTGTGCTTTGAAAAGGCAACCCAAATAAGTCCTTGTTAATCGACGAATGCCCCATTTCCTATGTAGTCCATGGATCCGAGCATCTTTAGTCAATGGTAGAAACCAACTCTCTATTTACCATATTTGCAAGGTTTCTGGGCTTCAAAAGGTGCTGCTGATAGCATTTGCGTCGCTTCTACAGTAAGAAATTTCGAACAAAAGCTTCGAAAGTTTCCTTGTTCAGTACGTCCTACTGTGAGTTTGAAGTTGTACTAATCCCACACCTGTGGCGCAGCTGACACACAAAATTCTCCGCACGCGCAACTTCAACTTCAGGCAGGCTCACGCTGATAAGTCTCATTCGACCTTCTGCAACATGGAACGCTACACAATGATCGAACCTCCGTCATGTACTGCACCAGAGGCTAGTGATACCCCCCTGCCGCTGCTACTACCCAACGTAGTCCTCGCCACCGACAACCGCACCGCCGAGGTCGTGACCATCAAGAAACTGCAGATCATTGCGGATAAAGCAACATGTCGTGTCAACGACCACGTCGCCATGGAACGCCGTGTCTACAAGCATGTGACCAAGATGGGCGGGCATGCGAACGTGCTTCGACTTCGCGAAAGCTTCCAAGTCCAGGGCATCGAGCATCTTGTCCTGGACCATTGTCCTCGCGGCTCGCTCTTCGATGTGCTCAAAGCCACGACCGATAAACGCTTCGACGCTGCCACGAGCTTGACGTACGTCGGACAGATCGCCGACGGCTTGGTCTTCTTGCACTCCCTCGGATACGCGCACTGCGACCTGTCGCTCGAAAACGTGCTCGTCGACGATGCCAACATGTGCAAACTGTGCGACTTTGGGTTCGCGGCCGACGCAACCACCAAGCAGGTCGCGGCGGTCGGCAAGTACTTCTACATGGCGCCAGAGGTGCACGACACGTCGTCACGCGGGTACGACGCAAGTCAGGCGGACGTGTGGTCGCTGGGCATCCTGCTCTTCATCATGCTCACGGGGGTGGCGCCGTTCCGCCAAGCACGTGTTCTGGACGATCGGTTCGAACGCTTCAAGCAACATGGCCTGGCGGCGTTGTGCGACGAGTTGCACGTGAGCCATTTGATCCCATCCGACGCGTTCGATGCGCTGGAGGCGATGCTGCAGGTCCACCCTTCGACCCGAGTCACAATCAAGGACGTGGTGGCCGCAGTGGGCTCGACCAGTTGCAACCAACGGCAAAGTGACGTGGCATCGCGAACGTCGTCCGAATCCGACTCGACTACAAGCCATCGCACGCTACGACGCAAGGTGTCTCTTTTCCGAAAGGTACTGGACCCCTTCAAACGGACAAAGACCCTGAGCCAAAGCACATTCTAGCCTACGGCCCATCCTTTAACACCATATTTAAGTTCCATTAACGCTTGCCAACCTACCCTAGCTGCTGATGGTGGTGGTGGTGCTTGATTAGACAGCAAAACGCCTACCTCCCATACTTTGTCATGTCGAACTAGAGAGCTGTTGCTACTGCTACATACAGGCAATGGCCTCATGGACACCACGTGTCTAGTATGTTAATTCCGCCTAACTTCGACGACGTGAGTGGTATCGCTGCTCTTGGCTTCGACTCCGGCGACGGTAGCGTCTGTCGTCGTCGTCCCGGCGGATGTCTCGTCGTGTTCTGCTCCTACTGCGTCGATCGCTGCGACAGCGATCTCTGTCTCTGCTAGCGCTTCGACGGGTACGATGATGGGATCGTCGTAGCTCGGGGCTTGCATCCGGTTGACGAGCGGTGTCCTTGCGATCACGGCCCTCAACAGGTGGCGATGGAGTGGGTGATGGGTCGATGGCCTTTGCTAACGGCGGCGGTGGCTGCGGCGGCACTGCTGGATGTTCCACTGGAGGAAGGTTCGTGGGAGCCTCTACTTTGTCGTGTCTTGTGACTTCGAAAGGATTGACTTCCGTCAATGGTTCCAACCATCGCACGCGAGGGTGCTCGTACAGCGCCAGCATCTCACGGGCCACGCTGATCACGTCGGGTACGTCTACTTCGAGCAGTTCTTCCCATCCAAGCGGGAGTACATGCTGCAGCACACGAGCAGCTAGACTGATGGCGGCGCATGCAATCACATGGGCGTCATACCGCAAGCAGAGATCGAGGCGGAAGCTGTCGTTCACGTAGTTCCACGCCTGTTGGGCACACGCGTCGGAGCACTCGAGTAGTTTGATGTAGTACAGCAGGAACTTGTGTGGGTGCTCGGTGGTGCCGTCAATGGAGAACCCGACTTCGATGAGCACTTGTCGCTCGACCATGACGAGCCAGTCGGTCCATGTGGCAAACCGCGGGTCCGACGGCATCAGGAGCGAAAGCCCGAGGCCCATGCGACGATTCCGCATGCGGAAGAACACCTGAACGACGTCTTTGACCCGGCGCGGCTGCTCCTCCGCCTTGCTTGCCAAGAAGATACACCCCATCGCTGCCCGGAACGCATCAAAGTCGAACAAGCTTTGCCGTGCGTAGAACCGATGCAGGAGCGATTGGGCCGTGGCCAAGACGACCTGAGGCAACTGAAGGAGAATTCCCGCCTCTTGGATCAACTCGCATGCATAGAACCGGTGCCTCTTCTCGTCCGTGGCGCTCAAACCTTCCGCTTGCGATGGTGTCGGAGGTGCTGCCATCGATCGTGTTGAAAGTTCCCACCTGTAGTTTGTATTTCCGGATAATTCGACCGGATAATAATTTCAACACCGGGAAGTGAACAATTTGCGTCAGACCGACATGCGATGCATGCACGCTTCCTGTATGTTCTAACCGTACAACCATGCAAGCACGAAGTCGCTGCGTGGACTGCCGCAAGATGGAGGAGCATCATGACTCGGACTCGTCGTTCATACGATACGTCACCGCCTAAATATAGCGCACACACGACGTACACCGAGTCCAATGGATAAACTGCTCACCGAGTACTTGGCCACCGTGAAGCAGCAGCACGTTCTCCACGGTATCCCTGAGGCCGAGAGTCAATTTCTCTTGCAACAGGTCATCCAATGTCCACGTCATCATCCCAACCCTTCCTGCGTCGGTTCGTAGGAAGCTGCCTCCAAGCGTCCATACTGCGACCCTTCGTTTGGCCAAGTCGACGTCCTTGTCATTGGTATATATACTCCACCGCGGTCTCGTCGTTTCATTATTCCCACCATTTTGACTTGCTCGTGGCAGTGTCGGCCTTGGACGAGTGCACGATCGCGTTGCAAGAGCTGGGCAAAGCCGACTTTGTCCAGCCGTTGGACTGGGACTTTTTGCCGTCGTCGGCCGTTCTCGCAACGGTGCGGTGCGTGCTGCTTCTGTTCAACCTAGATGCCGGGAAAGCCTCTCCGGCGGTCGTGTGGTCGGGGCTCTGGGCGGCGTGGATCGTCAAGAACATAGACACTCACGTCGGCGGGTGGGAGTGGCTCGCCTCGAATGAACCTGTGGGGCTGTTCACCAAACCATACGAGCTGTGCACCGTCCATTTACGAGCTGTCCAGACTATCCATCGGCCTGCCATGTACGCCGTAGCCGACGACGACCCCTCCTGGCAGCGCATGCCCGCGTACCTGTGTCTGCGCAACTGGGTGGCGGCGGCCGTGGCGTACTTGGACATGAAGATCCACTGCATCCCTCCGTTTCCGTTGCATGGGTATGTGACGTCCGTGACGGCGCCACCGAAACGAACCCCCAAGGAAAACGTGTGGTTCACAGCGCTCACCGACGACCACGTGCCACTGTACTTTAACCGCCACCTGAAAACACTCACGTTGGATAGGCCAGTGTACGGTATACTGACACCAACACTTGGTGTTTGTATGCGATTGTAATCGAAGGTGGCTTAGTGAGTTTGATGGGGCCAACGTGGTCGTCCCGCGCACGATTGAAGCGTGTATGATGGAGATGCTTATGGGAGACCCCGTCCTCCGCGCAGACGTGGAAGCCCGACGCGCGCAGATGGACGTCGACCAGGACAAAGACAACGAATGGGTCGAGTGTGTGGACGCGACGACGGGGACCCGGTTTTACTACAGCTTCCAGCGCGTCAAGCTCGCGTACACCCGCCCTGCGTCCAAGAATATCGTCATCGCGGACAAGAGCGTGGCGTATCGATGCGTCCTGCACATTCAGGCAGCGTACCGCAGGCGTCAAGCGATGCAGTTCGTGAACCAAAAGCGCCAAAAGACGCGCAAATTGCCTCGATTCACATCGCGGAATTTCTTCTAACGGAAACATGTATATAAATGTATGGAGATGCCTACTCTGTCTTCTTCGGGTCGTTGAGAAGGGCGGCTTCCTTGGCCAGCCAGTTGCGACGCACGACCAAGCTCCACAGCAAGCACGGAAGGAACGGCGCAAACACAATGTAGAACCCCTCGACAGAGTCCGTGTATCGCTGGATCACGAGCAGCAGCACAAAGAGAACCGTGCACAGACCATAGACCCCCGCGACAAAGTTGTAGTTGATGGTATCCACTGGTGAAAGGATGTTGCCCATGGACGGTTGAGATGGCAGCGGCGGCGTAGCAGCTGGAAGGGTTTTGAGTTTCTGTGTGGTGAGTTGATTTGAAACAACGAGGATTGCATTTCATTGGACATAATAAACTACAGGTAGCTAATACGATTGGTTCATGACTGAAATATACACCCAATCAAGTCATTGTATACGATGGAAGCGCAGTTGGACTTCGTGCTACACCCATGATGATGAGCCGGCTGATCAATCATGTTGCGCGCTCAAGCCGCCGCGTCGTCGCCACTTCCTCTACCGCCACTATGCGGTGCATTCACGTGTCAACATCGCCATCGTTGAGGAAGGCCAGCGTCGTGTGTACTTCTCGCCTGACAATGCAATCGCAACGAGCAAATTTTAGCACGATCAGCGATCACTCGGCTGTGACTGCCAACTCTGATGCACACGGAGCAAAGTCGTTGGATCTGTGGCATAAAACTCAAGACTTGTACGTACGTGCTCTAGCCCAGGATGCATTGGCGCAGTATGAACTCGGGTTGATGTACCTGGATGACGACGTGGCAGATGACGACAGCAGCAGCAACGTGGTCGAAGATGAATGGACGTTAGACGCGGAAACGTTGCGTCAACGCGCCAGTTCCTCCTCGCCCGATCTCCAGGACATCAAGAGCATCCGGAAGCATGCTCGAAAACTGTACAAAGAGTACAAACAGTCAACCCAAAAATCTGCTACAATCTCGCCTCTGGTGGCTCGAACCACCTCGGCAGACTTGGATGACGTCTATGGCAGCATCACGCAGCCATGGTTGGACGGCTCTCGGCTGCTTGCTCCATTAAGCTCCGAAAGTGAAGTGGACGACACAGTCATCATGCAAGTCCTCGGGGGTAGCAACCAAGCCAAAGGCGTCGAGTGGCTGCGCCGCGCCGCCGACAATGGGTACATATCTCTTATATTTTCGGCGTTTTCATGCCTTCACGTAGCCACCGCGACGCGTTCGTCCGCTTGGGCAACTTGTGCATGGCGCACGACCCGCCCCTAGTTCATGCGGCCAGGGCCTGGTACTCTGTCATTGCATTCTGTGAAAAACCCCATCCTGACGCGCTGTACAACCTTGGCATGTTACTTTACGACGTAAAGTCAATTTGCACATTGTAGATGCTCCACATCGCACCAATTGATCATCTACATAGGACCACCCCACAGCCGTACCCACGCCCACGGTAGCCAACCTGCCGCTGGCGATGGACTGCTTCATGAAAGCGGCCGAAGTGGGCGACCCTAGTGCGCAATTCTTTATGGGGCATGTCCTCCACGTCGGCAACGAGTCAGTGGCTGCCAACCCCGTGAGCAGCCGCATGTTGCTGGAGCAAGCGGCTACGCAAGGCCACGGTGGGGCGCTGTACTACCTCGCGCAGCTCCACTTGAGCGGGGCCGAAGCCATGCATGTCCCTGTCGACTTGGACAAAGCGCTGACATATCTCCGTTTGGCCGTGGACGAGGACGAAGCCGACGCGCTGGTGTGTATGGCCGACATGTACCGCGAAGGGTTGCCACCCGTGGTGCCCGTGGACGTCCAAGCGGCCCACGACCTGTACGAACGCGCGGCTGCGATGGGCCATCCAGAGGCGCTGTGTACGCTGGGGGCGTTGGCGTATGCGAATCGATTGTACGAGCCAGCGTTTCAGTACTACCAGGCGGCCGCGGACCGCCATTCGATGGCAGCGTGGAAGAATCTCGCAGACATGTATTACGCCGGCGTGGGCGTGCCCCAGAATAAAAAGACGGCCGAGTCCATCTTGGACATGTTGCGCAAGATGGACACTCCGTAACGCCGCATACTATTGTCTTTTTACCCCCAAATTTGGACTGTATTCGCAAAAATGGTCCAGTGTCACACTAATTGAAGCCACACACTAATTCTGGGTTGAATTTGATTGAAGAGTGGATTTGATTGGCTACTTGATTAGTGATCTGGGTTTTGATTGGTCGATCTTTGATTGTCTGCCTGCGATTTGGTGATTCTGCTCATTCGATTGAGCACCCCCCTCTCCAATTTCATCGACATTGCAATACTATTATTCATGGGCTGCTTTGGGGGACATTGGGTCAATGTATGTGGCAACGGTGGACATGGGGAAGCCAATCCCCGTTCCAACCGGAGGGGGGTACGTGGGTCCCTTGGGGGGAGTAGGGGGGCCCACGGAGGGAGACGCTGACTCCTCGACATTGTTGATGCTTGCGGAAGCCAACACACTGGCAGGTAGCCCCGCCTCTGGATCCTCCGACGGTGCCACTTCGGTTGGCTCGTCGACGGCAAGCGGTGCCACGTCATTATGTTCTTCTTCAAGTATCGGCGCAGAAGTGTCTTCTTGAGTGGGCTGCACCTCTTCGACCGCAGGGCGATCGGCCGCCGGAGCTGAAGTCGCTGCAGTTCCAAGGGGTGTGTGTATGAGTTCCCAGTGGGTTGAATGAAACGTTACCAAAGTAATCGGTGGCAGCTTTCGCTTGGCTGGAGATGCTCACAAAGCCCACCGACTCGCCAATGGTCGCGTGCACACTGGCTGGCAGCCGATGGAGGTACCCGTGTCCGATCTCCGCCCCCAAGTAGCCCTCGCCGCCCCATCGGTCGTGCGGAGTGATGCGCACGAGGCGCACCTGATCCGTCTTGGCGCTTCACGATACGAAATTTTCACACATTAAGTACATATCTTTCGAAAGACGTAGCACTTACTTGTACACGTAGCACTGAAACGGTTGGTCCAAATGCTCGACGATTTCGTCATACAAGTCTTCTGGGTCTGCAGTGATCACGTCAGGACATAGCGATGGTATCACGTCACCAACCTCGAAACACTCGCTCGGGGGTGCCAAGGAGATAGTCGGCGCCGGGCTCGAGCGTCGCCACATCAGCGGGAGACTTCTTGGCCACTTCCTAAGGCAATCCATGTCAAGTCCTCAACATGCTACGTGAGTTATATCCATACCAGAACGTGGAGAAGATGGTCTTCCACGCCATCAAACGAGTCAAATCGAATGGTTACACCCAACATGCCTTTGCCAGGCCAGTTGCGTGAAGGTGTGAGAGACAGTTCTAATGACGGCACAAGTCAAGTCAAGACGGAGAAGGGTCCATGTACCCCTGGTAGTCTGCGACTTGATGTTGTACACCGACAGCTGCAAGGGCTTGTCTTCGCTTCGGGCAATCAACTCCATGAACGTAGAGTCCTTTGTGTCCTAAAGAATGTGCAAAATGGTGACTAATTGCTGTGGCAATCTCCATGTTGTTGTACCAAGCGAATACCGTTGGCGGAGAGAATGAAGTCGAAGAACGAGACAAACCCCACCACAGCCGCAGGCGAGTTCTCTTGGATCCCCAACACGCGGAACCCTACATGGTCGTTCCCCTGGTCGTCCACCACTTGTGTCGCGGCAGTCGATTGATCGTTGCCCATGTTGGTGTTGTCAAATTTCGAGTTGACGTCAGAAAGTATCCGGATGTGGCACTTTTTGATTGGATATTAATTGAATATCGAATACTCCAAATCCTCCAATCCAATCACTTGATTCGTTCGACCTTAACAAAACGCCACGAAATATTGTGAAATCGCTATAAACTTCCAAAATACGCTGGAGTTCTGATTGGTTGAATATTGTAAGAGCCAATCAAATCGTCGATTCGTGATTTGATTCGGAGGCGACATTCGGGTCTGGAAATTTGTACGGAATCCACAATATCACTTTGATTGTTTAACTCCAAAGTGACATTTAGCTGTCAGCTACAGCTAAATGTCAATAGCTCCCGACAGCTTGTCGACGTGGTCGACAATGCACTTGACCATAGCAAACATGTCCGAGTGAGCTTTCTTCGGAAATACCGTGCGTGTGCCATGGGCTGCCAACAACGCATGCATCGCGTGCTCGGCCGCGTACCAGTCCTTCATCTCGTCGTCAATGAACATGCTCGCACCGGCATAATCAAAGTTGCGTCCACTCATCACTGCAACGTGCAGGGTTTGCCACGTCTTGGCGAGTTCGGACTGCGGTTGGCGGGCAAGGAGACTCGCGACGGCTTGGGCCGTGACTGCTGGCTCGATGGTGCCGTAATTCGGGATCAGCTGGTCCGTGACGTCACTGTCGTCGATGGGGACCCACACGCCGTCGTCGCGTACGTCGCCCACGGCGGAGGGCTTGGTGTGGGCGAGGATTTGGAGGTCGGCGGGCGCGAGCTCGAGGCAGCTCTGACGTCCCCAAGCCGCGTTCACCTTGTCTGCCAAGTCAATCATGGTGTTCATTTCAAACGCCAAGTTGCGGAAGAAGTTTGTCTGGTTCGTTTCAGCGCACACGACGTCGATGGAGAACGCGGCGCTCTCGAGGCGACTGCGCCACGCTTGGATACCCATGGAAATGAACGGTCGCATCACCCCCGTCCAGATGATCGACGCATACGCCTTGTAGATGTACCCTGCGAGGATGAACTTTGTGCGACGACGACAGAATGGATATGGAAAGCCGTCCATGTTCAAAAATGCCACGACACGGCTGGGATATGTGGCGGCAAAGTACTGGCCGACGATGCTGCCCATGGAAGGCCCGACGACGAGCCACTTTGTGGACTGCGGAAGCACAGCCGAAAGGATGAAGTCCATGTCTTTGACCACGTCGTCGGCGCTGGGCGGCACCCCCGTGATGTTGCGGTCGCTCAGCCCAACGCCAAGGCGGTCGTACGACAAGACAGCGTAGCCACGCTTGGCCAGTTCTTCGTGCAATGGACTGATGGTTGTCATGGACGCGCCGAGGCCGTTGGGGATGCACACTGGCGGAAGGCTCGTGTTGGTGGATGGAGTGAAGCGAACTGCGAGATCGTACCCGGCACCGTGGTTGCCGTGGGGAATGCGGATGAATTGCAAGTCGGGGACGTGTGCGCAGAGTCGCGAGCGGTCCAGGAGTTGGAGGTCACGTTTGTTGTAGCAGTAGTGGATAATCGGTCCAATCAAAGTGATCGTCATGACGAACCATACGCCAACAAAGAGTGCAAAGCCAGCAATGGCAAAGGGCGCAAGGATCAGCGCGAGGAGGCATTTGCCGATCGTTTTCAGGGCACCTGACATGGTCATGAGGTGGTTGTCGTGAATTGCACTATGAACTGTTGCCTCGGCGGCAACTTTGCGTGGATTAAGTGTTGTGCTGGGTGGGGTACATTTACCTCGTACTGTGAAATCGAAGGAAAAAGTGTCCCTTAAAATCCGTCGTTGATTGTAATCATTGATAACGTTCGCTGAACCGTCACGGACCAATCAGTGAGCGTCATTCGAGTGTACGTTCGAAATGACCATACCGTACATTTGGTACTCCGATTTAGTATGTCGAATGCACTTTCAGAGTACTGATACATGTACGTACGATCGACGGCTAAATATAAACGTGGCAACTTCCTTGCACAGCTGCCTTACATATTGTCGGTGTGATGAACCAAGCTGGCGACGCCACGGATGACGATGCGACACTTCCAGTGCCACACTACATGCTTCCCAACTTCTCGTCCATCCTTCCTGAGTATGCGAACTCGGAGGCCGAGCACATCAAGTGCGCCTTCTCCACGGGGAATTACACATCGATTCTGAAAATGCCCACCCGCCTCGCTCCAACTGCCGTGACGCATGCAAGGCAAGACGCAATGGACGAAAACCGGCGGAATGCCGCGAGGGGGCCGCCAAAGATGGTGACGAAGAATGGTCTCTTCAACCAGTTTGAATACACGCCGTCGCGGTTCAGCCTCAGCGAAGAAATCCTCCGTGCCGTGCGTGCAATGGGACGCCAATTCTATCCATGATGCCAACGGTTGTTTTTATGTGTGTAGGAGCGCCTGGAATCCGAAGCGAAACGGCTCGAGATTGGCGGCAAAGACTTTGTGTGCAGTAGTGGCGCGCGCAAGCTCAAGTTTGAAGACGGGTTCGACGACAAGGACTATGTGTACCCGCACATGGAAGTACACTACCATGACGCCATCGACGCTGCCGTTCGGGAGAAATGGATGGAGGACAAGAAGATCTTGTACGGACCGTTCGTGCCGGGGGGACGCACCAAAGCGATTGGCGCGCCCCCCACTCGAAAGATGCTGCCAGACATTTTGAAAGAGTTGACAGAAACGATCGTAAACGACTGGGACGAGTGCAAGATTGAGATTGCCCCCACTGAAGACGGCAACATTGCGGTTCGTGTTGCCGCCGCCGCCCCGGTTTAGTCGTACGCTGTGGGCTTAGTGTTGGTTGTTGTGGCTAGATTCGCTTTGACTTGGACACGCTCGGGGGCGTCGAGCATGCTGTCACTGCGTACATGAATGTGCTGTGCAACAACCACCATCTCACGACAAAGTACGCACTGCTCAAGGTATGTCATGGTGGCAAGATAGGACTAGCGTGTGTGTGGTGGTTCAATGCACTTTAGGTGGTCGAAGACTGGAACACCAAGCCTGGCGACAACGGATTGTACTTTGTGTTTCGACCGCCGTGGATTCGAAACCCTATCCCCGAGTCGTTTATGGACTTGACGTTGGCCACAGCCGACGAAAACGATCTAGGCTAACGGCGCACACTAGTAGTTCACGAACCATTTGCAGTAGTAGCGTAGTACAGTACAATCTAACGTCGTTACGTCAAGCTTCAACTTGAACCTGCTGCTGTGGGGAGGTGGAGGGCAAAGTGCGCAGTGTCGGGGATGGTGATGGGGCTGCAGAATATCACTTCCAAGTATTGGATATGTAATGGCTTTGCACTTGACTTACAACTATACCAGTATGATGGCTCCGAAAGTGGTCATGGAGTGCAAACGTCCAGAGATCAACCCATGAAATCACTGAAGACGCTCCCTCGACAGAAATACATAGGTGCAACATACTGTAATCCAGGCTTTGTGAAGTCGACTGCTCATCTTTAACGACAAGCATCCCCTTTGGGCGACTGTTGCAGCAGTCACTCACATGCCGACAAGCAGCTTCGTGTGCACAAATATGTGATACAGCGCATGATTCACCAAAGTGCCGCTTGAGAAAATATCAACAGTGCACAAAATGCATCAACTACAACGAATAAATACAATAGTAGAATTACCACAACGTTAAAAGTTTGTGGCTCGCATCATGGCAAACGTTTCGTCAAACCAAGCCGAGTTGTGGTCGTCAACTTGGTATGAAAGCAGTGTTGGGGCCGGTTGCGGTCGAATGACCTTGATCACGGGTAACCGGACCACAGCCAAAGGCATCGCTACCGCCTCGTGACCGACGACAGCAGCAGCCTCACGAGTGGTGGCCATGGTCTCTTCTTGAGTGTTGTCCTTCACATCGACATCCTCGATGGTCATCTCAAGGGTATTCAAGGCTTCCACCATCGTAGGTTTGTCCATGATGTCTTGGCTATCCTCAACGACGTTGACGTCTTCGATTTCCATGAGAGTGCTGCCTTCAGCCGCGATGACTGTCACATCTCCCAGCAGCGCCGCGTCCTTGGCATCGTCCATAGACGAAGCGGACTCGGCTTCTTCTTGAACGGCTACGAGCTGGTTGTCCGCTTGTCGTGATGTCGGCACATGGTACGAGGCGAGGTCGGAATGTCGCCGAGGTTGCACTTGCAGCTGGGAAGGATGCGCAGGAATTCCAATGCGGCGAACGGTCATGGTGTGTTGAGCGTTGGAATCGACCGCCGCAGCCGCCGAATTCCGACGGAGTGGGGGCGACCTTCGAGCGGCATGGGCGGGACTTAAGTCGGACAAAGTTTCGCTGCTGCTACTGGTAGCGTCCGTGCTAGTTGGCGACACTGATACCTTTTCGCGCACCATGTGATCGAGAAAGCTCGGTCGATCAAACGTCGACAGCGACTCCGAGTCGCGGGGCTGCAGGAAGGACAGCCGCCGGAAGAACGAGTCGCCGCGCTTGCGGCCATCCGACCGAAAGACATCGGACCACCGCGTGTCGTCGTCGTCTTCAGCGTTCTTTGGCTTGCGAAATGACAGCGACTTGAAAAACTTCTTGACCCTGCCCTTCTTGGGGTCGATTGCGGCATCGGCCACTGGTGGCGAGGCCTTGATCGATCGCACATACATGAGCATAGCTTCGTGGGACAAGTCCATAGTGCACTGTTAGGATGTCAAGGAACGTTTGGAAATGAGCAAGTCACATGCTTGTGAGGCGGTCGTTGCGTCAAGCTTGGCACGCCCGTCCGTACATGTGTCAATATGGTGGTCATTAAACTTCGTTTCGTTGTGCATTGATTGGAGCATTCTACTGGTTGAATTCGCTTCGAAATTCGATCCCAAAAAACACATGTTGCTGACACATTTTTTGCACTTGTTGAATTGCCCTTTTTGACACAATATACGCTTAAACGTAAATGGACAGGTTTTATCCAGTGTATTCTCACCTTCATGAATAAAACGCCACGTTGGGTTTGTGTTATACTTGTAATGTGTGTTCTACAGAACTCAACTTCTGGTTGAATGAAGCGCCGAACAATCGCAGGCTTTCGAAATTTCATATAAACGAAGTTGAAGAGGTATCTTTGTGACGGCAATACTACAATCAATCTTTTTAGCCAATCAAATTGCAACCTTAATTCTTTATAGCCAATCATACTTCTTTGTTCGATCAGTTGGCCATTTCATCAATCCCCCAAGATAGGCAAATTTGACTGAAAAGTACAATAGTACGGAGTACTTCGTATCAAGAGTATCTTGTTTAAACAAGGCAAGATTCCTCAAGTGCAAGTTCCCTCAGCCGCCTTGAAAACAATCAAATGGATAACGGCGCGAGAAATACAAATACTTATTATACCTTCATGATTTATGGTCATGACAGTCGGATTGACAATCATAGTAAGGTGATATGTTTTGGCACTACAGGACTTAGTATTGACAACGAACGGTTAGAGCAGCACTTCGCGGACAATTCGATCATGTATCGTAGGTACAGTGTACCTGTACTACGTAGTACTAGTAATACTGTACTAGTACCATACAACTCCGTACTACTAGTACTACAGTAGTACAGTGTCTGTAGTATTAATACTGCAAGCTTACAGACTGTACTGTTGCTGAAAGTACGGCCACGATGTGTATATCGCCCAAGACGAACTGAACTCAGAATAAATCCCTCGTTAACATGTTTTTTGTTAACATGTACTAGTAAAACAGTTTTACTGTCGTTTTGACCCGAAAAACTGTTTCAATGAGGGAATTATTACATCCGGATACACCTTTTCGCCAGTAGCCCTGTAACCAGGGACTCCGTCCTACCCCCGGTGAGCACATACGATGCTAAATCTCCGGGGTTAAGTGGTGAGGTGGTCTGAGCATACAAAGTTCCTGATAAACTTCATTGAAACAGTATTTCGTGTCAAAACAACAGTGGAACTGTTTTAATGAGGGAATTGTAAGTTACCTGAACTCATTTCACGGATGAATGTAGGATGGAAACTATGGGAAAACGTTCAAGAAATCTGGATACCGTTCAGCCAAGACTGAAAACCGTTCAAGCAAATTTTCTTCCCCTAACCCAGTGCTTGGCGGAAAAACGCAGTCAGTGCTACTGTCAATGTCACTTCAAATTTGTATGGAGAATGGGATTTGCAAAATTTGAATTAAAATAATATTTGACACCTTGAATGGGGACAATCCAGAACGAACAAATCCTATTGGATAAATAAATCATTATATTGACCAATCAATATCCAATGTAACGTTACAGCGGATGTGATCTGGGACTCCTTGCGCCGCCAGCCTTGCCATGTCCCGTAGGGGATCCTAACGTCCCGACAGAACTGCCGTTCGTTGGCGCAGCCAGACGCATGAAACTGAGCAATGACGGTTTTCCGATCACTGTTTGTGTATCGGTGCTGCTGGAGCTTCCCTTCGGTCGGAGGCATTTTTCGTTTTGAAAGCCATGTTCAAAAACATGAATTTGAATTTGCCTTTCTTGTGATTGGTGGGTTTTGAAACGTAATCTTGTGAATCAATTTCATCCAACCGAAATCGTTTGTTTGATCACCCATGTGTGCCCTTTATAATAATATGCATGCCCTACTCTGACTGCGTTTTTCCGCCAAGCATTTCGTCCTACCCCCGCGTGCACCTACTTCGAAGTATAAGCTAAATCCCTAGTAGGAGTTGAGGTGGTCAGAGTACAAAAACTATGCCTAATCAAACTAGAGTTTATTAGTTTGAACGGTTTTCAGTCTTGGCTGAACGGCATCCAGATTTATTGAACGTTTTTCAGGTTGTCAATGTCGGATGAATGGACTTGAACTGGTGATCGACCGTACTGTATCTGTCGACCACCAGCTTCAAGTAACTAAGGTACTACTGTACGGGTACCTCGTCGATTCAAATGAATGAATCTTTCTTTACTGTTTTCATTGATTTCGACGTTCCACAACTGACCACCAAACGATTCGGTGTTCCGCGAGCCAGGATTGACGACTAGGTGTAATTTCCCCACAGCAGGGGTAATAGGCCCCAAACGTTACTGTACGGTACAGTGTGTAGTGGAATTCGTTAGAAAAATTGATGGCTCATACAATCCATCCACGTAGTACAATCCATCCACACATATACAAAAAATGCCTTGTACTGTCCTGTACCCTGGGACTGCGTCGTACTCCACGTGGTCATATTCTTCGAAGTACGACGTAAACTTAGTATAATGTAATTCCCGGGGTCAAGTGCATCATAAGTGGTTATCTATAGCTAACTATTGATGATTCACTTTAACTGTACACTGTAGCAGGCAATTGGGGACCTCATGACTGTACTATTAATACAGTACCGGTAGTAGTATTCATACAGTACTACGTAGTACTGTACTACAGTAGTACAGTACTTACTTTGAAGCATTTGTGGTAAATTTTGTGCGTTTTGATTGGCTGTCTGAGTTATCTCAGATATCCCCAATACCTTGGTAACTTAGTAGTATACTACTAAGTACTTACAGTAACGTTACTTAAGACTTACGGGACGCCATTGAATATTAATACCAACCTTGGATACTATGGTTAATATAATATAATTGTTGAATTAAAAGCGTGGATGACATTGGATGAAATTGGATGAAGTTGGATGAAGTTGGATGAAGTTGTGGGATAAAACCTAAAGTAGTGACCAAGCCTTACGTTGGCCCCGAGCGCCCAGGAGGCCGTACTAGTACCTGTAGTACTGTATACGTATAATTCGGGTATCATACTATTAATACTAGTAGTACATTACTGTACTACACCTTTTTTCGGTTAATTTCAGCCTTTTTTCACTATATTTCGCTTAGCTGGAGACCACCGATGTATTTTGGTTAACGTTACTATTAATATTAATAGTAACTCCATTTAATTTCGTGGCGACTTAAACTTCAGGTTTAAAAAAGGGTGAGGATCAAAATGTTTTCGTAACAAATTGCAAGGGAATTGCTCTGTACCCCAAACCCCGAAATATAAATAAGAATACTATTATTAATAACGTCATTGTAATACTATTACCAAGTAAGCTTACTCCAGTAATACGTATTAATACTACTCGTAAGTACTATTAATACTAGTACGAAGTAGTACTATTAGGGTGGAATTTGCTTGGAACGTTCTGATTATCGAATCAGACACTAATACTGTACATGTACTAGTAATACCGGGTAGTACTAGTATGTACTACTATTAATTTTTTTTAATTTTTTTTAATAACGTTAGTACGTAGTACTAACTTACTGTTACTTCGAAGTGAACCCGATCAAGTTGGACTTTATTTCCAATCAACTATGAGGTGATAAAAAATACGAGTATAAAACAGTTCAAATACGTATGGTGCATAAAACGTACAAACTTCGGTTAATTGAGTTTGGATTATCATTTGTTTAAGACATTCCTCCGCGATCGAGTGAATGTGATTTTTGTTCCAATCAAAATGGCAACATACAATATACTACACGTGAGTATACTATACAAGTACTAGTAGTGAATACTACTACTAGTACGTTGTATGAACATTTCGGGCAAATCCTCCTTCCTCCAACTATCTCACCCTTCCTCTAGAGAACTTGCGGTAAAGCGTATATGAAATAAACTATGGCACCAGATTTGCACAACCTTGATTGAGCAAAAACCACTTGATCCCAAGTTTGTACGTTTTATGCACCATTTGTCATAATCTATTTATTACATTCACACTCAAACACATTATTGATTGGAAAAAGTCCCACTTGGTGAGAAAATGACGTGCTGTTTACAGCATACCGTACTGTACTGTATTGGTCGTTTGCAATTCTAGAGAAGGGCACACTGTCCATTGCAATTATGGCCAAAAGGGTCTACTAATGAAGTACTCGAAGTCGCGTTTTGACTTGGCACTGTATTAATATTTGCCATTCGATGGTAGAAATTTGTGAGGGTCATGTCCTGTTTGTGCACCCGAACGTGGTAAGGGTTTGCTATGTATGGGTATAGTTTACACCCCGATATTACACTTCCCAGTATTAGTTGCTTGGATGCACTGTGTGATGCCTACAATCACCCCAATGTTTGTATCCATGGATGCTTTTGCGGGGCGAAATATAGCATTACTACTTGAATACCAAAAGACTGGCATCAGCTGCCATTATGATGCCTGCCGCATCTCGCGGGACTATTTCGATGCCTTCCAAGGCATCCGCCGTCGAGTCCTCACTGGTCGCATGGCCGAGCAGGTCTCGCAACCAACCTGAGGACGCCATCGTGCTGCTGTCGTCTGCGCGCCGCCACGGCACAGCCAATCCAGCCGGTTCCAACCGTCTCCCGCTTCAACCTACTGCGCCATCGCCGCCACCACATAAGCCAAACCCGCTCGACCGAGGACCATCCAGCCGCGGTGAGTGGCCATGGGGTTTCATGCAAGACCTGCCCTCATGCGAAGACGAGGATCTCCTCGAGCGTATGGATGAGATCGTAGCGATCTTTCGGCACGAGTGCGCCAAGCGCGCCAATATTCCACGAGACCAGCGCGCCAAGTCCAGCGACGCCACCGAGCTGGTGCTGACCACAAACGGCCACCTCGTGTCCAAGTACAGCCAGCGGCTGCAGCTCTTCACCGTCCACTCGGACGTCCACATGGCGGACGCGACGCTTGCCGAGGTGGTCGAGTTGCTGCAAGCCCCCGACGACGGGTTCCTCCGGCGTATTTTCAGTGACCAGGACATGATTCAATTGCACACGTTGGCGACGATTGGTGCCGCGACGTCATATGACACCCACGACGCGGACAACGGCATGCAACAACTGCACGTGCCGACGTCTTGCACGCTGAAAAAAGTGTTGTTTCGTGAAAAGAGCATCTTTCTGACCCATCCCAAGGAGATTTTGTTCCTGGACCACGTCCAGCCCATCAGCCCCACGTCCGTGTTGAGGGTGTTCAAGTCCATCGACAACGGCAACTACCCCACCACAAGTCGCGACCACGTTGTGCCACGTCACACGCACATCATGGGCGGGTATCTCGTCGAGCGCTTCAACGGGTCCACCCTCCGACCGGGGGGCGTTCGAGTGACGTATTACGCCGAGCATGCCGTGTACCCCAAGCAGTTTGCCAGTTCGCTGGACACTCGATCGCGGCTGGAAAAGTTTGGCCTGTGCATGTCGTCATGGGCACAAGTCGTGCTTAGTCATCGTCGCCAACGAAATCACGGCGGCGGCGGCGCGCCCGACACGCGACTCCTGGCTGTGTGTCCACCCACGAACGCCGATGCCGGGGGAGTCGTCGTCGACGCGGCGTGTCGGATCTGCGACAAGGGGTTCCATTGGTTTCGGAGGGCGTGCACATGCAGTGTGTGTGGCGGTGGCATTTGCGCCGACTGTTCAGCTTTGGAGAGCGTGGTGAGCCCCAACGGACTTCAGTTCAAGGTCCCCGTGTGCTTTATGTGCCTTGTCCAAATCAAAGCCTCCAACCAACACCACGACAGACCAGTCGTGCCGCGCTCTGTGGGCACCACACTCGTCTCAAACCACAACCCCCTGGCGTTTGCACCTGTCCTGGACGACGACGGCGACGACGACGAAGGGTGGAGCGAAAGCAGTCTGGGGCTCCCGCCCCAGCGCAGGTCCACGCTGCGACCGGCCAAGTGCCAGACGTGTGCGACGCGGCAGTCGGAAGCCCAATGCGTCGTCTGCGGCATGTTTTTCTGCGGCCAGTGTGCCGATACAGGCCACGCCAGCGTCGTGTGTCGGACGTGCAAACCGCCCTCAAGCCGCCCGCACTCGCCTGTCCTCCTGTTGTCACCGCAAGTCGTCCAACATAGACCTGGATCGACGGCTCTGGACTTGCCCCAGTCGGCCAACCACCAGCTGTCCCCACTGTCGTCGCTGTTGTCATCGCCGTCTTCGTCCCCGCCTCCCACATGGACAATGGAGGACTTGAACGACGGGTTTGGCCGCGTTCCCAACCTGCCGCGGATGTCGGCCCTCTCGGACGAAATGCACATTCGGCTGCGAGACACGTACACCAGCACCGTGCCAAGCTCGGCGGCGGTGCTCCAAGACACAAGCTTCTCGAGCGTGGAAGATCTCATGGCCATGTACCCCATGCGGCGGTTCGCCCCCGCCGACCTCCGCTTCAGCGACGACATCAAAGTCGATCCGTCAAGCCCCACCATCGATAACTCGCTCGCCGCTGTCCCCCCCAACGACAAGCTCGATCTTCTTCCCCCGAGTTCAAGCAACGAAGACAGCCCGGCCGCACCCCCCCGCGAGGACCAGTCGCCGTCTACGTCGGCCTCGTCGCAACCCCCGTCGCCGTCCGCCGCACTCGACGCCGTGACGCCTGCCGACGTCGAGGCAGCGTGTTTAGACATTTCGTCCAACTCTGCGTACGACGCGCTGTGCGAGGAAGCCCTCGTGGCAATGGAGTGCTCCAATGCGTATGTGGTGCTGCTGTACAAGGACCAGTTCATGCTCAAGGGCGCCGCTGGAACGGGGTACGTGCCTGCATCGATCCCTGTCACATGTGCGTTCTGCGTCCACACCGTGGCCAGCGTGGACCCGCTGATCGTGCCCGATGCGACCGTGGACGGTCGGTTCCAGGACTCGGTGCGGGTGCGGGGCAAAGAAGCCGCCCGGTTCTACTACGGACTGCTGCTCCAGACCGACAGCCAAGTGTTTGGCACGGTGTGTGTCATGGACACGAGTCCCCGTATGCGCATTGGCCGCAACCAAAAGCAGGCCATGGACCGGTTTGCCCGACAAGTCGGCGCACTTGTGCACGGAAGGAGACCCATAATTAATTGATGTAACATAATGAGTACAGTGACAGTGAGTTTTGAATGTCAAGATTGTCGTCGTGGTTGTTGGTTGCTAACAGTACTGTAGTACCAGTACCAGTATATGCATTCGATCGAGGGGTGACAGGGGGGGTGGGAGGTCATGTCGCTGACAACAGCGACATGCTGGACGGGACACTTGCGTGTTGGGCAAGGCTTCCTCTCTCCCTCGATGGAAGCAACGTTGTCTGATACTTTACTTACTCCGAATAATTAAAAATACTATGTGAATTCGCTATAAACTTGCAAAATTTGTTTGGTTTGTCTATGCAATATTCATTCAAACCACGCTGGAGTTCTGATTGGTTGTCCATTCTGTATGAGCCAATCAAATCCACTTAAAAATGGATTAGCCAATAGTGTCGATTCGTCAGTCGATTCAGCGGCGAGATTTGATACGACAGGGACTGGAAATTTGTACCGAATCCACCATAACGTTACTACACTATTACTAATACTTGAAGTATTATTAATAATAGTACGTAGTATTGTTTGTTGTGAGCTGAAAAAAACACGAGGACCACACATCACCATTATTATTATTATTCCGTATATCACACCACTTTGCACTGCTCTTGTGCGTGCCGCATGGAACGACTCGAGGCATGGAGGGTCTACTGTCGACGCTCGTTAGGAAGTTGATGCTTTTTTATCTCAGTCGTGCGTCGCTCGATTCGAAATCAACGTGGCCACTTGGTGGGCAAACTCTAGCAATTCGTCTCGCTGGGCCACCGACACCCGGACGCGGGGGTAGACGTCGGCCACGGCGACCGTGCCAAGGAGGACGCCGGTGGTTGTGACGAGGGGGAGGCCATAGTAAAACCGGATGTGCGTCTTCCCGGCCACAAGGGGGGAAGTGGCAAACCGCGGGTCCATTTCCGCGTCCGGAACCAGGAGCGGCAGCGTGCTGCTGTGGGTCGAGAGCTGGCAGTCCCGGGGAACGGACGTGGGCATGGCTGTGTCGATAGCCGCTGCGCCTTTGAGCATGAACGACCCTTTGTAGATCAAGTTGACGAACGCAAACGTGCACTCCATTTTGGTGGCGGCTTGGAGGCAGATCGCGTCCAGCGCGTCGTTCGTGTCGAGGTCCAGCACAGCTGTGGTCCGGATTTGGTCGATGGCGGCGGGGGAGGGTTCGGTGCCCGGCTGGTCGGAGGCGAGTTCGGCAGGGAGGTACAGTGGGGGGGGGGCTGGGGGGCTCGAAGTCGATGTAGCCTGGACAGGAGATCCTATTGGCGGTGCCGCAGACGTGGTTGGCGGTGGCGATGATGGCGACCCCACACAGGCAGGACTGTTGTGATCGGACGACTCACTGCCTTCGGAAATGCGCATGAGGTAGTTGAAGAGCAGTACGGACGATGGACGCGGGTTGATGGGATCAATAGATGCAGCCGCCTTGAGTTTGGTGAACGGATGGGGCGGGGGTTTCTTCGGGGAGGGAGGGGGGGTGGGCTGGAGCTTAACCTGTGGCGGGGGGATTGGAGACATTTCAGCTGTGGTCTGCGCGATGCAGTTGATGCATGTCCACACTTCAAACGACCCGCCTTCGTGTGGATCTACAAAGCGTTCGACTCGGCAACATGGTTGGCAGCACAGGTCTCGACAGAGTCGGCAGGCGAGGGTAGCGGACCGCACGACGCATTGCGCGCATGGGGCTTGCAATGCCAGTTTGGAAGTCGCGGATTGGCTTGGGGGGGTGGGGAGTTTGCTGCCATCGTCATGGTTGTTTGTGGGGGTCGACGAAATTGACGTCGCGCCATCGGTGAGACTGCTTCGACTGTGGCGGCTGCGGCGGCTGCGGCGGTGGCGGCGGCGGGACGTGTCATGGCAAGCATGGCATCGTCGGTGACCACTTGGCAAAGACGAGTCTTGGGGGGAGACGCAGTTGGCGCAAAACCAATGTGTGCATGTCACGCAGGAGATGGGGCTTCGAAACAGCGAAAACGACTTGAAGCAAGACTGGCACCCTTGTGTGATGTGGGAAGCAGACAACTTGGGTGGGTGACAAGCCAACATACGCTGCAACAGCTGCACGGACGTGCCGAGTTTTTCCAAAAAGTGCTTGGCCTCTCGACCGAGGCGACACGGCTCGGGGGCCATCGCGTACTCGCCATAGAATGTCACGCGCACGCTGGATTTGTCGTCATCGTCGTCGTCATCGAGATCGTTCCGATCTTCGAGGTGACGAAAGTCGTCGATGCAATACCCAAACAAAATGTGCTTGTGTCGCTCGATGTGTTTCTTGTGCGGGGTCGTGGGGTCATCGCTGTCGACAGACTTGAACACTCGTGTGATTGATCGTTTGTCCGAGTGAATGTGCATGTAGTCCAAGTACACGAGCTCCCTGGTGACCTTCTTGAACAACGACGAGTCGTCATAGTACAAGCTGCCCATAGACGCCATGCGCGGCGGGACGCGGGACGGATCGACCCACGGCCGGCCGTGGACGTCAGCGCACGCGTTGCGATGGAGTGTCATGCCTTCCAGCTTGTCCCCGAGAAGCCGGTCGAAGAAGTCATCGAATGACGTGGCAGTCGGCCCAGCCAGGGTTCGAAGGACTCTGGAAATCGACACACCGTGCAAGTCGGCAGCCACACGCACATGCATGACATTCCGCGCGCCGTCCTTGATGGCGCGCCCAGGGGAGGACGAAGCTCCGTGACCTCGGTGGCACTCCTGGCGTACATATCTCACCAGACCAACGCCCCGTTCAAGTAATAGGTCTACGGGAATGGTCGGTTCGTAGTTAAGGAAGGCCCATGGTGCGGCGAGCCGGCTGGCGGCGGCTGGACCGAGCGCTGGTGGCATCGACTTGTTCGCTGAAGTCCGTGACGATCGCATGATATGCTGGATGTCGCTAAACGTGAACGACGCCCCTGGTTGCATATTGACAACGGACTGGTCGTCGTCTTTGAACTGCTGGCAATGGTGTGTATGGGATATGGTGGAAGTGTAGTGTCGACGTGGCGGGGTGCAGTTGAGGACGCAACGACAGGAATTGGATTGTTGATTGTACTGTGTATCGAGTACAGTACATACTGTCTGTATCCAGCCAGACTGCACTACTTCATCCACAGAATGTGCGGGGAAGAGCGATATTTTGAGCGTTACCAAGTATATGTATACTAGTAGCCGATTGGGGTTGGTGATGAAAACGATATATGGCGACTCGTCGGCATCGCTGCTATCAACCATGATGCAGGCTTATTCTTACGGATGACCGTACTAGTGCAAGCAAAGGCTTGGTAGTGCGTTTTGGAAGAGAAGGGGTTGATGGTGGACGGCCTTGTGGTTGAATATGACACCATAGAATGCGTTCAATTTATCTGACCAGGAAGGAGTACGAGTAGTAGATGCAGAATAAGATGAAACTCCGGCTGGTCTCATTTGGGGCATATACATGTACTGTACTGGCTCACTCGACAGACCAAGAATGGAAGCCCAGACTTCTTCGAGGCAAGGTCAACTTGAGCCTATTTTTACGGTAAAATGTTGAAATGTAAGTTTTCCGTTAGCAACAACTTCGCTGAGCGTCAACATACCCGTACACACGCGTTGAAGCGGCCTTGCTACCAAGTCGCACTGTATGTACCGGTATGCACAAGCTGTAGACACATCTGTTCCCACAGCGCGCTGTAAATCTAAACCATTGTTTGTGCTTCGTGAGTTGGGGCCCCCAAATCACTAGTTGGGGGACACTTATTAGACTGGTAGTACTGTACATTCCTATTCCGTCGATTTGGTCTTTTGATAAGGAGTAGTATTCGAGCGTAATTAGAGTGCCAGCAGCTATGAATTGAACATTCGTGCTTCCTTCGTTTCGATGTCAACCAAACGATAAGCAAAAACAGTATTAGGCTTTGCACTTGTTTTGGCGTCGGTTTTACGTGGCTAAGTAAACGAGTGTACATCTGTTGTAACTCTTAACAGCTTATTAACTGTGTTACAGTACAAGGTTGACACTGTGAATACGTACTGTAAGTACCTGGTGTTTTAACTAACGTTACGGGGTAATTCCCTGGTGGTATTATAGATGCCAAATAACGCTAACGTTAAGGGCCTGTTCCAAGTAGATATTTTTAGCAAAATGACAAAGTGGTTCCAAGTACAGTTTTTCCTACTGTTTTACCTCTTTTTGTGCGAATTTTTACGCAACGCACTATACCAAAAGTAGAAAAAGAGGTCGTTGACGTCTTTTTCTAAATCGTGAAAAAACAATGGGGTAAATCGATTTTGATTGGCTCATGCTATTTCTGAAAACTACTTGGAACTTCCCGTAACGTCAAGCAAAAATAATTACATGTGATGCTGAAGGGACCAAGACACCATGGCTGTTAGTTCTATCACGTAGCACATGCAGGTGGCATGTACAAAGCTTACGCGACGAAACGATAAGATGATGTGGTTTTCTACGATGTGCACCATACGAAGTACGGTTGCTTGTCCTAGCTAACGTGATCGACCATTGATCGGCCAAATGACCATCGATCGGCCAAGGTGTTTCGTCCAATTGAAATTAATACGATGTTTCATTGGACAAAATAAATCCTTGTGATAAGTTTTACCTGTATAATATGATGGAGGTAAACAATTTAACGTTGAACAATACTTGGAGCTCTTACTCTGAATACGTACGTATACCTGTTGAAATTTAGTAAACCTTTGAGACATAGTATTTGAATTTTTGGAGCGAAAAATTGACCCAACTTTTTTCAATACTTAATTCAAGTGTAAATTTTGGCCGATCAATGATCGACTGTGTAAAGTGCCGAACTTTGACATTTTTTTGGCCTGCCAAGTATTGTTTAAATCGATACATTTGAACATGCCGCGAAAGAGCTTTCCGTCAGCTTTCCGGAAATGTTCGTTTCAATGAAATGCCATGAAAACCAATTGAGATATTTTAGTTTGAAAATTTTGAAAATTTGGCTGATCAATGGTCGATCACGTTATGTGTCATTTGCGATCAAAACGTGTTCAGGACGACCAATGAATTGTGCAATTTGCTCCCAAGAATAGCAGATAACATTAGAACTCCGATTTGCACTTTTCAAATGTGTTAGTGAGGGAGTTGCATAAACCACTTACATGACCGACCATTGGCCGAAAGAGTCGAAAGAGCGAATCGTACCTATCTAAAAATCTATGTTTAACTGTACAAAACGAAAAACCGAGTGGAATATTCGAAATTAACTCGAGCAAAACTCGGCCCATCAATAGTCGGTCACGTTTCCCTAAAATTACAACGCTACGTGACATAAATAAAAACCTCGTTTTATTTTGTGAATACTGTACTACGTAGTAGTCAAAACGAATGAAAAGCTCTACCGGTATACTGGATGCAGAGAATCGATCGGCCAATCAAAACACAAAACATGCATCAACTATACTAACAAGACAAGTCGATTTGAAATTGGAGTGGGGTGCTGAATTGAATGAACAGCACCAATCGGCAGACAATCGATCGACTAACGTTAATCAAAACCCAGCTCGCTAATCAAGTAGCCAATCAAATCCACTCTTGACCAATTCCATCTCGAATTAGTGTGTGACATAAATTAGTGTGACACCGTACGACTTCAAAAGTCGGTACAAATAATCGATCGATAGATTTGGCGAATCAGCACAAAAGTCAAAATTGGACTTTTGTTCTGATTCGCCAAATCTATAATACTTCTGTACTACGTATCGATTCTTTGTCCTGACTTTTGTATGTAAATATCTTCAGGATCACGCTAATTTCAGTCACACACTAATTCGAAGGTGGATTTGATTGGCCACTTGAATTAAATTCTGGGTTTTGATTGGTCGATCGATTGCCTACCGATTTACTCCAACTTGACATTTGATTGGCTAATATCCACTTGGCCCGTTCTGGTAGAAAACCCAAATTGGATTGTATCATGGGAGGGATTCGTGCACAAATTCAAACCGAATCTCCTATACTATACGGTACGTATATTCGGTTTAACTTGTTGTGAAACTCCATTGCCCTTGCAATGGCCATTGCATTGCACACATGAGACACATGGCAAGTGTGCTTTGGTGTACTCACATGAGCAGCAATGCGGACGTAATAACAATTTCGCGACACATTTTCGCATTATGGCAGCATCGCGCGAAGGACGCCTTAGGTCCCGAGATATGTCGAGGAATGATGGGGCCATGGACTCGCCGTCCTCATCACCTGACACGATGAGTCGGCGCCCTGGGCGCCGACGGTCGCTGGCGTCACCAGTGGGTCCGCCGCTACTCGATGCCGAAGATACTCCCGCGGTACGTCGAGGTGGCAGTTCAGTGCCGGTGCTGTCCCTGTCGAAACGTCCGACTTTATCCTGGATCATCGGAGGATGGGTCATGGATCTGTCCATGTACGCTCCCGCGGATGCCCCTCCTCCGGTCCACATGGAGAACCGATCGCACTGGCCGCGCGCGTTCCTCGACTACGACGATCCGTCCATCATGGACGACGCCGTGTTGGCCCATCGAGGGGACGCCATTGTCGACCTCGTGCGTGCCGAATGCGCTGCTCGGATGTTGCGTCTACCTGACAAATCGCATCAGGACGACATCGTGCGCAAAACGTTCGACGGCGGCCGGTGTCTGTACGTCGTGCATGCATCGATGGACATTCCGTCCTCGTTCGACGACGTCGTGTCTATATTGACCCACCGATCGTTCTTTGGGCACGTGTTTGGCCATCAGTTGCTCGCCGCGACAGAACTCCGGCGAGGAACCGCCGCCAAAGCTGCGACGCCGCCGTCCCCATCCACCACTACCACCACCCTAGTGCAGCGACTGCATCTACATGTTCCTCGGGGGTACAAACGCCAACAAGCGATGAACGTTACGTTTCTTGACCACGTGCACGACAGCAGCCACGCCCCTCCGTCCGCCGCTGCCACGCCCACTTGGACCCGAGTGTTCAAGTCCATCGACCGCCAGCTCGCCCCTTGTTCTTCTTCTTCGACGCCATCCCTTGCCACGGCTACGTCTGCCTCATCCACTCGCATGACGCACGTTCTTGGGGGGTTACACGTCGAATCCCTCTCAGCATCGCGCTGCCGCCTGTCGTTCTACGGCGATTCGTGTGTGCCGTCTGTCCTCGCCGTGAAAATGGACGGCGCCCATGCCTTCTTGGACGCATTTGGGCAGTCCGTGGCACTCGTCCACAGAATGCTACGGCGCCGGCGCAAAAGTCATCGCCACCACCTCCACTTCCTCCACCCGCCCACGTACCCCTCCTCTCCCGCGTCGGACGACACGGAATGGGATGCCGCCGACCTCCTTCGCCAGCACAACCTTCGATCGTCCCCCCCCCATGCTCGTCCCCCGACTACTTCTGCCGCCACGACCACAGACGCCATAGACACATCGAGATGCCGGGTCTGCGCCGTGCGCTTCCACTACTTTCGAGGGGTCCACAACTGTGCGACGTGCCTGGCGTCGTTTTGCGCTGGCTGCCTGCGTCGCCACACCCTACTCTGTCACACCCCGTCGCTGTCGTCACCAGACTCGTCGCCAGCGCCGTCCCCCACCCACCAGTTGCCGACTGATTTGACATCGATGCTAAAGCCTGCTTACTGGCAGCAGTGCGTGGCTGAGCCTCTGCGCCAGTCCCTCTCTGCCAACCACTTTAGTGCACTCCTGGACGAACAAGAAGGCCGACTGCTTCGCCGCCAGTACCGTGCGGCATCCTTTGACTAAATCGAACGGAACCGACGTGGATGTGACAACGTACAGAACAATGCAATATACTAATGCGACGACGTCCAAGTAGTGAACAATTGCAATACACTAATGTGACAACGTACGGACCAATGTAATAATATACTATTGTGACGACGTAGTGAACAATATGCGATATAGTTAATGAGGTTACGAACGTTACTATTGGCGCAACGATACATCAGCCGAGGACGCGTTGATGCCTACGACGGAACTGACGCGGTCCAGACTAGATAACATGATTGTTAGCCAAATGAAGGCGCTAGTCACACAGTAAACAAACATCATCATGACGGTCGTACTCGATCGAGATTTTGAAGTTGGTGCCGTCGGGAAGGTTGAACTTGGTGGGGTGGTCGAGGCTGTGCTGCTCCCACGCTTGCAGTCGCGGCGGCGTGTCGTCGTCGTCGTTAGCATGTTGGGGGTGGTGGGGCTGCTTGTGCTGCTGGCGGCGATTGCCGAGGTTCACACGGCGGAGCATGTTGTCGTTGGTCGGACGAGACGCAGCAGCAGCATGGGAATGGCGGTGACGCTGGTTGCTAGTCGAGTGGTTGCGGATGGTCACCGTAGGTAGCGCTGCTGCAGCAGGAAGCCCGCGCTTCTAGTGGCATATTAGGAAGGCTGTGGACGATGGTGGCGTACTTGATTCCAATACGCTTGCCGTTTCGTTTGCGCTCCGTGCACGGCGGTGGCGCGAAGCTTGGCGCCCTGAAGGAAGCGGCATAAGTACGGATTTTAGGCCTGGGATGTATGACATGCCTGGTTGGCAACGGGAGTTGGACGGGCCTTGACCGAGGTCCGTTTCGTTGCAATCAAGGCGTCTGACAAGCACGTCAACGTAGCTCACATGGAAATCCAGCACAAGTGTCCTACCGAGTGACATCCCGAGCTGCTCCGCCGTGCCTAGAGAATCCACCGCCGAGTTGTCCCGAGCAGCAGATGCATGGCGGTGACGCGTGGCATGATTCTTGGCATTGCCTGCATGCAATGAAGTTTGAGGTCGCTTCTGATGGTGCTTGGCGAGGCCTCCTCTTTTCTTGGCGGCGACGGCGGCGGCTTTGGCGACGGCCTGCTTGCTCTTGATCACATCGTCGAGGGACTGATCCATTGCCACCTTCAAAAACAAAGTGTTGTTATGCACCGCAAGCCCTGTACTTGGCCATGATTTATTTGACCGATTACGAACATTCATACAATTGATAAGACATTCGTTACGAAATAAAAAGGTTAGGACGACTAATAAAAAGGTTAGGACGACTAATAAAAAGGTTAGGACGGTTAATAAAAAAAACTAGGACGACTAATAAAAAGGTTAGGACGACTAATAAAAAGGTTAGGACGACTAATAAAAAGGTTAGGACGACTAATAAAAAGGTTAGGACGATTGCATTAACTGTAAAACATGTTAATGAGGTGATTGGAGGCGGAGCAAAGCGTGCGTACAACTACATGTAACGTTAGTGTGTACTTGTCTACCTTCTTGGCACGAGCTTGCATCGGAGTCAGAGGCGAGAGGAGGGATGTTATACATATGCACACGATGTGTGCATACAGATAGAGTGCCGCACAACTTGCATTGGACTGCATGAAGAAAGGCGGAGTCCGTCCTTGCTTGCGCAGGCAATTGCCTGCGTGTCCAAGTGGTTTTGCATCCCTACCAGTCCGATTGTAACTTGAGCTGCCTAGTGTGCTCCAACAACAGCAGCGTCGCCGAAGTTATCAAGTGGAAAATACCGTACAAATGAATGTTCATGGTCAATGTATAAAATGTTGCAGTATTGAAACCATTGGTGCAACAATGCATGTCATAGAATTTCCCCCCTGATTGCCGCCCGCTCGAGATGTCCATGAAGAAGAGTGTGTTCCTCGCGTACGCCGAAGACTCGGACGAAGACGACACGATCTTTTCCCGTGACCAGGGCGACAAGTCCGCCAAGAGCAGCAAGCAGAAACAGAAGCAAAAGGCCAAGAAGCAGTATGTTGTTCAATGACGACGCCCCTGGTTCAAGCCTTGATGGATACTCGTGCATTCCTAGGGAAGAGAATGCGCTCAAGAGCTTAGCTATGACCTCTTCTTCCAAGAAGTCGAAGAAGAAGAAAGGCCAGTCGAATGGAGCCGCAGTGGACGTCGTGGCCGTTGACGAGGTTCGTCGTTGAATTGTCCCCGCGCTACGTAATCTCTCTCTTGTCTCATATTGTTTGACTCACGCAGGTGGAGCAGGCGATCAAGCAAGTGACTGTCGAGGAGACGCCGCCAGCTCCTGTCGCTGTCGTCCCAACTGCGACGTATGCCAACGCCAGTGCTGCAGCCAAGAAAACAGCACCTGCAGCGTCGACATCAACCCCTCCTCCTCCGCTCCAAGAAGCACCTCGAACGCAAGCGCCTCCACCTTCGGTTCCGAAGCCAAAGCAGCAGCCCAAGGTGGCGCCTAAGCAGCAGCAACAGCAAGTTGCTCAGAAACAACCACCACCGAGTCCATCTCAACCACAGGTGAAGTCCAACGACAAGTACATCCCGCCCAATGCCCGCAACAACCCTTCCGCCCAAGGACGCCAAGGAACTCCCTTTCAGTCTGTGACCCATCTGGAACGAGTGGCGTCGCCGCCGCCCCGATCGACGCCGTCCTCGTCCGGGGTCACGTACGTGCCTTCGCACATCCAAGTGCTCCTTCCAGGACAGGTACAGTACTGCTGCTCCAAACAAGATTTCATATATATACCCATGGACGACGACTACGACTAGCCCGAGCAAGTCCTGGACGTGGAGGACGTGATGCAGCGCGCACAATACTTTAAGCAAACGGCCGAGTCGCTGCTGACCGTCAACCGAAATGGCGAGGTGACAACTCAAGGCAAAGCAAGCAACATGAGGAGGCTAACATGCATATACCTCTGACTAGATGGAAAACTCGCAGTTGCGAGAACACTTGACCCAAGCTCTACGTACGTCCCTTACCACTCCCCTATTGAAACTGATTGATGTGTCTGATGCGTTGTACATCTATATGTTAGTTCGCCTCGAGCAAGTGGAGCATGAGAATCGGGTGCTGCAGCAGCTCAATTTGAACCTCCAAACGGAAGTCGTGGCGCTTCGCGCTCCTTCCACCAGTGCCTTCAACCACGCCGCGGCGGCAGCTGTGCGCCCGCCCGGTCTTTAGATCCCATACACCCCCTTCACTAGTATGAATAGTCAACTTATAGAACCACCCTCGTTCTCACGTCTACATACCCTTCGCAACATAGTCATTCGATTCTCCCGAGGGCTCCGGTTTCGATTCGATTTGACAATTTGTTCGCTGCGAAATTGAATGGATTATTAAAATATACGGATCCGGATAATTATCCGATTAGCCAATCAAATCACGTCATGTCAAACTTCTCCCAATCCAAACGTTTGACCCCTCCGCATTGGGCAAAACCATTTATATACTCATCGTTGTACAAGTATATTGTAGATGTACAAGACAAAATAGGAGCAAATGAATTCGAATGCTATTTGGTGAAATGACTCCCAAGTTCAAATTTGGGTGAAATGCACAATACCTAGTATGCATTTTCAATATTTAAAATGATAAGAGCATCTCCACCGCACCTCTAAATTTGGTCCCTTTATAATCCACGATGTGTGTTTTGCGCAGGTATAACCCACTTGTACAACTGTGTAAAACTGCCTTTATAACCAGACCTCCAATTGAACTTTGGGTATTTTCGACGAATATGGAGGGACCGTCACCTCTCTTGGTTATTTCTGATAAGTCTGGATACAAATGCTTATTAGGGCCCGACTGGATACCACTTTTATTGAGAAATATGAAATATCGCGATAATTTTGCAGAATATTCAAGACTCAATTTGGCGTGTCTGGATGTCATTTCTTGACCAAGTTATATTCCATAATTTTATCAGAAATATCGTGAAAAATATTCTACTCATGAGTAGAATATTTTGACGATATTGACAGTGCGCGTTGAATTATTTGGGCAAGATATGTTTCAATTTTGATCAGATTTCGGGTGCGTCTGGTAACATCTCAAAAATAGTATGTCATTTTCTGACAAAATGGGATAAGCCAAAACTCACATTTTCAAAATGGAGGTATAAGGTACATTTTGTAATATGGCGTTTTGGACCTGCTCAAGGAGTAAATCCCATTTGGAATGATCGGATCTCTTCAAGGAGGAATTGTTTCAATTTTATCCGATTTATTGAATTCGACCCGAAAATGGAGTTTTGGGGCCAGATTTCGACATTGCAGGAAATTCTTGGGTTTCAAGATCCAAGAATGATTTTGGGTGGTGTACAGTATCTGGATGCCATAGAATAAAAGAAAGTTCGGAAATGAACAGCCAATCAGAGGATAGAGCAGAGGACTTCGTCCACCCAGAGAGGACCACTGAGGATGGACGTCCTCTTTGGTGTCTTGTGGACAAAGGCGAGGTAGTGGTACTCCATCTGTCTGGCGAAGAGTTCCTTGGCCAGGCGGCGGCGGATGAGCCATCGACGTAGGAAGGCAATCACGATGGCCATCCAATAACTCCAAGTGGGATTTACTCCTTGAGGAACGTGCATATTACAAAATGGGCCTTTTACCTCCATTTTGAAAATGGCATTTTTCGTTTATCCCATGTGTCCAATTGCTGTTGCCAGTCACGCTTGCCGCGTCCTTGCAATGGCATGTACGGTGGTAAATCAAGTACTCCCTACGAAAACATCCGTATGCTCCCGCCGACATCTTGTTCTTGACCTGCAAAGCCCTGGGTCGGACAACAACGACCAACTCGTGAACCACGTGATGCACGTAGTGTACTTTCACACCAATCAATTCATCCAAGACCGAGACGAAGCGCTCCGACGGGAGCTGTGGGCCCCGGCCCACTTGGCCGCGTACTACCGCGACCTCACGGTGGAAGCTCCAGCATCCGAAAAAGTACAAAATCACATGCTCGCAACTGCGCGGGGGTTCCCCACTTGGAGCCAGAAAACTCGGACTTTGAAATCGATTCCAACTAGCCAACGACGCTCTTCTCTCTTAATCCAACATACAACACGAACGAATGAACTCCTCGGACAGTGGGATGCATAGGCATTTGGGCATTTGGAGTAGTCAACAGCTTCAGTAACTATGATGCATGGCTCATCCACCAACGCCTCTCCTGCTTGTTCGCCTGCGAACCGAAACATACTCAAAGAATACGCTTGATCAAATGAACAGCCAGCTTCGTCTCCTACGCCGCCAACGACGAGCCAGTGACACACCCTGTCTTGGGATGGTCGGGTTGGAACCAGTACGCTTTGCGATCCAGCACTCTCTGCATCATGGGCTCGAAAAAGTGCAGCGGACGCGACTCGTACGATGGATCGAACGCGGCTTGGTCGTACTTGTGGCAGAAATCCACCGTCAGCTGGTACGTTGGGTGGTCCGCGTACGCGTCGCGGCGGTGGCGGTCGCCCCCCACATGGTGAAAGTAGTAGTAGCCCTACATATCATCTCTCAGATATGCACTCGATCGGCCTGGTTCAAAGTACTTGGAAGATCTCATGGTGGGCCAACATCCAATACCGCTCTGGACTCACGTACGGACGCAGGATGGCGCCGGCAATCTCGCCGTGGTTGCACGGGGACAGCATCTCCCCCACGTCGTGCAAGAGCGCGCACACGACCATCTCTTCGTCCGCACCATCCTCAAACGCCCGCGTCGCGCACTGCAGGCTGTGCTCAAACAAGTCCACTTTCGCCCCCGTGCCAAGGCGGATGTGGTCGCCTTCGAGTTTGCGCAGCATGCCTTGCAGGCGAGGCACGAGGTTCACCTACCCACACTTTAGATCACTATATATCCAATCGACCTCGTAGTACCTTGATGTCGTGGTCATAAAGGGAGCACTGGTACACATAATCCGCTTTCGTGCCTTCGTCAAGGTTGCGAAACGCAGCCGTGCGGGCCTTGGCCACATCTTTGAGGCGACTGCCGTCGTCGTAGCGCTCGCCCGACGCGATCACGTGCTGGACATTGGTCAAGGCGTCCGTTACAAACTGGTCGTTGTAGTTGTCGTAGCCAGGGTCCAACGCCGCTGCATCGTAGCCGCTTGGACGAATGTAGCGCTCGGTTGAAAAGGGGCGACTGGCGTGCCGACGCCGTAGCATGGTCAGCCTACTCTTGTAGTCTTCCAAGTCCATGTAGCAGCCTTTGAGGTGCCGCCACGTACGCTGGGCATTGTACCCGTGGCGTCCATGCAAGAGTCGGCGGTTGTTAAACACGAGTAGCTGGCCTTCCTTGAGTCGAAAATGCACGAGGTTCTCCTCGGCCCGCGTGGCTTGGGTCCATAGCTGCAGGGCCTCATAGTATGGACGCACCAAGGGCGGGGGCAAATGGAGCGGCGACCTATTCGCCTGGTTGAAACGGACGTCTCGCACGGCTTTGGTTGTGGGGTCCACAGACAAAATCGGCGCCTTGTGCTGAAAGAACAAGTCTTGGCTCGAAAACACGTGCGGAATCGACACGTTCGAGAGCAAGTCGAACGCTTCGGGGTGTTTATTCCGCAGCCACTCGGCCACGGCGTACCCGTCGACGAGCGTGGACTCGCCACCGACCGCGTCGGGGGACTGGAACGCCAAGCAGTGCAGAAACTGAAGTCCCGGCGGCGCTTCCGACCACCCAAAGTCGGTGTGGGGATGCAACGTATGGCTCGTCATGGACAAGTTCATGGGCTTGGGCTCGCTCTTGACGCTCCACGTAGGTCCCCAAAACGTGTTGCGGATGGGCCCCACGCGCTCGGACACGTCGTGGAGGCCGTCGGGGGGCACGTCGTCCACGAGGGCAAACCCGTACGCATGGAGCATGTCGAGCCAATCTAAGAGGCCTTGGTCGTCGGCGTGCATGATAGTGTCGTAGCAAGTGCGAGGCATGTTGGTTTTGATCGCGGCCGTGTCCCATAGCGTTTCGTCGTACTTTGGTTTGGCTAGGCGGGATTGGCGCTTGTAGCAGTGCTCGTGCAAAAAGGACAGAGGGTACCGCGACACGTGAACGTCTTGACGTTGGCCAGTGTGACTCAACTGGTCATTCCAATGGACTTCTAGGTACTTGTCGTTGATGGCAACTTTGGACGGCTTGATTGAAAGGGGGATGGAGAGAGTGTCGTGCATGCGCTCTTCGGCGATGGGATGGCGACATTGCTCGCATGGGCAGTTGTCACGAAGCCAAATGTGGTGGAACGGACTGTCCACGGATTAGATTAGTCGTCGAGATTGAGATGACTCATGACATACCTGATGTGTCCGTCCGCCCAAGTTATTTCAATACGCTCTTCGTTGGAAATCACTCGCTTGGCGTCACCACTATGAGGGTCGACAGGGAGTGCGGTGGATGGAAAGTATTGCGGACGTGGCGGTGATGGAACGGACTTGATAGCGGCAGCAGTCGCAGACCACCTGGGGGTCACCGAAGTAGGGAACGTTAGTCGCGTTGTGGAGAATTTGGCAATGTGCGAGGACGCACACCGCAGAGACACAGATTTGGAAGCAAATCGGAAAACGTTCATGGTTGGTAGTAGTAGTATTGGTCTTGGAGGTGTCGTCAAATTCCTTTAATCAATCGAATCAAACACGCGGCGGATGCAAAGTTCGTTCCTGCTGATGTGGTGAAGATAGGCCCAGTCTTTTGCAGTCCAGCGTCGCTACATACAACGGTCAGCACACTGGTATCGCCAATTCGGCAAGAATCGTTTCGTTCTTCGTACTGATTTCCAAAGGAGAGCGTCCAGTTCACGTCCCCAAGGGGGCATTCAGGTGGAGGAAAGGCAAGGAAGGGGCTTGTGCTTCAGAGTTTCAATAGCTCTGATGCTCAAGCAAGGAGATCGGTCTTGAACAAGGGAAAGGCCGGTGGTGGGATGGCGGCGGCAGCGACTCTTTGTCACTTCCTTGTCGAATCTTCAAATGAGAACGATCCTTGCGACGGCTAAAATGCTGCGCTCCCATTGGCTGCGAAGCGATGCCGACTCGCAGAAAAAAAACCGCTAACACCAAGATCTATTTTCTTGATATGCGGATTTTGCCTATTTTGTGTGGGGATGCTTTCGACACATATATGGCGCGAATCGACATTGTGCCACGTCATTATTGAAGTAGATGAATACTTCGAAGTATATTTATTACTAGTATGAAGTACCACGTCATCATTATGAACCTGCCTTCCCAGTCTATCGACTGGACAGCATCTGAAGCGGCGGCACCTGGACATTATTAGGTGCAGATGAAGTCTGCAAACCAGGCGAGATTCAATTTGCCAGCCTTGTCCGTTTCCCCACGTTGAAACGTATCTACGGAGAGTAGCGTTTGTGAGCTACACAAAGTTGCACCGACGTGCGTGCGCACCGTTGAGCTGCTGAGGGGTCAAGATAAAGCCAAACACTTCAATGGCTTGGGCAAACTCGGACTGGGTCAACGAGCCCTTTTCCTGCTTGTCAAATTTCTTGAGCACGCGCACCAACACCTCGCGCGGCAGTTCCGTACTGCGACAATACCACAACAAAGAGACACATTGCTCAGAGATATGAGCGAGAGACCTGATCATAGTACTATATCTTACTCGTGCGTTTTCGCTTCCAGCTTTCGAACGAGGGCGGTCTTGTGTCCTCCAAACAAGGGGACTTGCGGGGTCACCTTGAGCTCGTCAACATCCCACACGCCCTGCATCATGCTCAAAAAGTCTTGTTCGTTTGCAATAGCATGGCAGATCGTGTGGTAGTACGCCTGCCAAAATCGACCGTAGGTCACATTGTCACATCAATGAAATGATGTGGTGGAATGGTCGAAGGTAATCACTACCTCGAATGCTTCGAACGTTACAGAAGGCTACATCCACCCACAGTTATGTACATGTAACATATTGAATGGGTTACCGCGGTGGTGGTTGCTTGGGCTTTAGCTAACCCAATAGCAAACTCACGGGCCAACACGCTGGCCGGGGTGATGCCACGTAAGGCCAGGGGGTGCTGCTCGAAGCGACCAAGACTGGCCAACTCGTCGACGCTGAGCCGGTTGTTGCTGCGACGACCGATGGACTCGTATGCCTGACGCACAGCCCCTCGACATGTTGCCGAAAGCCGCGACTAATCACGATCATCCGTAGTTCAGTCAATGAAATCATTGTCGGATTGTACTTCGAGTGCATCCACAAACGGCGCCCACGCCAGTTGTGGTGACGTTGTCCCAGTGCTGGCTGAACCGTACACCCGCAGAAGCGTTCCCAGCTCTTGGGAGGTTGGAAAGAGTCCAAAATGGTTCAAACACACTTCGACCTCTGTGCACATGTTTTATCATGTGAAAAAATGACAGTCCATGGACTGTCGAGAGAGAGAGAGAGGGGGGGGATATGTACACACTACCTTTGCGGCCGAGGAAGCCTTCGCCTTTCCAATCCATCTGAGCAAAATGCAGTCGCAAGTCGGACAACTGCTGCGCCCCATTCGCATTGAGTTTCCCGCGGAGGGATTCCAAAATTTTGGTTACATCGGCGTTCCACTACACACCAACCAGTCATGCTCGTAAGCATTGTGTGCATTCATACACCTTCTGTCGTACCAATTGCGCCGTCATGTTGCCAAGCCGTCCGTTGTGTCGATTGAACGTTTCACATGTAAAGGCGGTTTCGTGCCCTTCCGACGAACTAACACGCCACGTCAGTTTGCAGTGCATTGGCCCTTAAAAGCCTGGTTTTACCGTCACGCGTGTACGTCAGCGATTGCCGCAATGGCATTGCCCGTTCATCCTACACATGGCATCGTACTGTATCCACATTAACTTACTGTATATGGGCCACATAAGTTGTAACCGAAAGTTGTGTAACTGCTAGAATATATCATGCCACCGCCACCGTCAACAAAGCCGCGGCCGCCAGCCAAACGACTTGTTACTGGTGCCTTCGGGGGTTTGTTCTGTTGATGCTGATCATGTTTGTGTTCGTAGCTGGCCAAGGGCTCTCCACATCATTGGTCAATGCTGCTGCCCTCCAAGTACGTTGTCAAGGACCGCAAGGGAGAAGACAGTCACACGTCATGGTGCATGTAGGACCATCTCGTGCGAAGTTTGAATCTGAGCATGCCAGCCAGAGTCAAATTGGGGAAAACCAAAGCCGCTCTCCCCCCGTCACAACCGTCGTCGAGATCCACGCCCCCTCAAGTGCAAACTCCTGATTTGACGACGGGGTACCGCAATGTGTGGGTGTGCGATTCTTGTACACTCGAAAACGCGGAAGAATCGGGTTCTCGGTGCTCGGCTTGTGGGTCGTTTAAGCCCAACAACCGCCGATCGAAACTATCGTTAGCCCAAAAGAAAGGCCTGGTACATACAGACCACCTAAGCCTCTCAAGCATACTAAATGAAGGTGTACCGCGCAGGTACAAGCCCCGCCACCAAAACTAAGCCAAAACCAATGGGAAGACTGCGAAGCGAAAGCAGAGGAGCGGGGAGACACGATGCATCCATGCTCCATCTGCCGGGAATCGTTCGGAGTGCAGCCGAAAGTCATTTTAAGCTGCAGCCACATGTTCCATCACAACTGCCTAGCCAGTTTTGAGCGGTTCCTGCGCACAAACCAGCGCGTGTGTCCGCTGTGTCGGAAGCAAAACTACCAAAAGCGCCACACCAACCAGGGCGAACGTGGATACCGCATTCAATGCGCCGTGAAAATACAGGTGCCACCAACTATGAAAATCGTCCCACAACTACGAATTTGTAGACTTTTGTGCGTGGGTATTTCGCCCGCCGCCGATTTCCAGCGCTGTTGCGTCAGGTTCATACTCGATTTCGAAGGGCATGGTCTAATGGCACAATGGGTGACAGTATTTCAAGTCCGGCAATGGCAGCCCAAGGCGCCGACAAGAGTTTTATGCCTCCAAGTACAAAATATCACTTCAAACGCTGCAATGTGATGCTGTCTTGCGCAACACAGGATATCCAACATCAGCGACCGCATTGTCGATGCGATCGAAGCTCGGGAAGACTCGATCGATGCCCTCTTGGCCACGTTTGACAAGAGTTTGACATTGAGTCGACATGTGTTCAACAACGAACAATGCGACGACGACGGGGGACACGTGATGACCAGTGACAAGTGGAACGCTATGCTCGAAAAGGTACACATGGAATCCCTCAAGCATGTCTCACTAGTGTGTTGTAAAGGCTGCGTTGCGAGACGAAAAGGAGTGCCCCATTTGTATCAACGCCATTGAGTATGTGCACCTGTACTATGCTTCATGATACAGCACGAACGTGTAAACTGTTGACGAGGTGTACATATTGTTTGGTAGCTCGTCGACAGCCAAACTTGTGGCCTTGCTCAGCTGTAGCCACGTCTTGCACGCAGATTGTCTGCACGCTTTTGAAGCATTCAACATCTACGAAGTGCACTTGTGCCCAGTCTGTCGAAGCAACTACGAGTCGCGTGCCGTCAACTCGGACATGACATTTGCTGCCTGATTTGCGGTTGGTTTGGGCTGACAACATGGCACATCATTAACGTTACAACACGGAATAACGTGACGGATGGCTTGACGAAATGCCATGAACCACGTCGAAGTAATAGTACAATGTACTGTACTACCGGTAGTCAGTACTTGAATCTAACAGTAACTTAGATGTGTTAACTTGTCCATTGCTTGCTACCAAGGACGCTCGATGAGACGGGACCACGCAGGACATTCCTTCCTATCCAAAATCTCAAATTCACAGTTACACTCTCGAGTAGTTAGAACGTTTGAGCGGACGTGAGGATTCTTGGAAGTCGCCATGACACCATGTGGAAATCGGCATTGTGCAATGTCGACCAAAGCAATGCAGCTCCAGTGAACTCAACTGCCCATCACCTTCGCTGCAATGTAATAGTGGAGGGCGTGTGGCGTCTCTGAAGTCCTTAGGATGATCTTGTACACTACATGTATCCACTGATCCGCGCTGCTGTCAGCAGTTCTCCATCTTGAAGGGGCTACAGACAACGGGGCCGACAACATAGTGCATCCCAATGTCCTGCTGGCTGTTTTATACTAGTAGGTGCGACAAAGACGAAACTAACTTTACGGTTTCCAAACGATTCCAAATCGAAATGTCGAAATGGAGTACGTTGCATCCTTACGTTTGGTAGTGTCGTGACAACGTTGTATCGTACCGGCTCCAGTCTGTACCACGTTGACAAGGGACTGTTCACAACAGCCAGGACTCGGGCGAATAATTCCCTCATTCATGAGGGACTTATCCTATCCGGATACACTTTTTCATCAGTAGGGACTCGGTCCTATCCCCCGTGAGTCGTCTATATTAGTAAAATGCTAAATCCCCTGGGTTACAGTATGTATGTATACATCGTCGCGAGTGGTTAGCAATATACTGAGTAGCTATGTAAGCACTGAGTTGCGCTTGACCCCTTGTAAGAGGTGAGAGTTTTCAAAATTCCATATAAACACTCAAATGGCAGTGTTTTCTGAGAAAATCTACTGTGACCTGATGTAATGAGGGAATTGTACGGACACGAACGATACTGTACAGTACTGTAGCGTTGTCGTCGACCCATGGATTTGCAGGTACATTAGACCTCTTGACGATAGACCTCTTGATCATACGTCAAGAGGTCTATTGAATTCCAAGGTTCCCATGCATCTTGATGAGCCCAGACACAGGCAAGATTTGCACCTAGGGCTACATGTACAATGCCAGGCCCATGGTGCTGAACACGGAGATCGAGCTTGGAATGGAACGCTGTGGATGATATTTTGAACGGTAAATTGCAGTGGAAATCAGACGGTACAAACGCGTCTCACACATGAGGCAGCTGTATGCAGTCCGAAGCATTGTTGCTGCTGATTTGCCTCGCTGCTACTGTACCTTCGAATACAACCATCCAGACCATGTATACATTTCCCAAGAATGGAATTACTTGGAGTAATTTCGCAGAGAACTTGCGAGAACTGTTCACCGCGTGCCAGCTGTTGTGTGACTCGACGATAGTTGAGCCCTCCCTCATAATCACATTTCATCGAGAGACAGCATGACTACGCCCACCAACTTTGCCACGACTTCCTACCATCCCCCTCGCGCCATGAGCCCTGCCAAACAATCCACTCGTGGGTCGCTATCGTTGCCCAGCTTTGGGCGATTTCTCACATGCAGCACGCCGCCGACGCACACCCTCAAGCGCCTCCCGCCACTCACCCCTAGCTCAGACACGCACTTCAATCCTTTTCTTACTGTTCTCGGTAGCCCCAAGCCCACAGTAGACGCCACCCCTTGCGTCTTTGAAAACTGCGACAAGTTTGCAAAGGTCAACCAGTTGTGCCTCGGCCACTTCCGCGTCGTCACAACCACCACCACCACATTCATCACTCGTCGCCAAGCCGCCGTCCATCCTGCTTCCCCATCCGCGTCTGACCGCCCTAAGTATGCCAACCGTCGATGCAAGCACCTGGGTTGCTCGAAGTATGGTCTCGCTGGCGGATTTTGCATTTCTCACGGTGGGGGCAAGAAGTGCCTGGACGACGAATGTGACACCACAGCCCAGAGTGGCGGATACTGCAAGTCCCACGGCGGTGGCAGCCGTTGCCGTGTTGAGAACTGCCCCCGGATCGCCAAGCGCAAGGGCGTGTGCAAGGAACACGGCGGCAGACACCTGTGCAAGGTGGACGGCTGTGGCAAGTGCGCTCACAAGAGCGGTCTTTGCGTGGGACACGGCGGAGGCCGCAAGTGCTCTGTCGATGGGTGCGCCAAGACAGCCCAGGGCAAGGGTGTGTGCTACTCCCATGGAGGCGGAAAGCGATGCAGTCTCGAAGGATGCAATCATGCGGCCCGCCGAGGGGGCTTCTGCATCACGCATTCCACCAAGGAGTAGCGAAAAACACTGTAGAATATTGTTATTAACCGAGATACTTGAAGTATTTCTTATGTACCAGTAGCATACTACGTAGTACTTGAGTTGCACTTTGCTTCCCCTCCGAGCGGGTAAACTTATGAAAACAAACGTGTGAGTGGTTTTGCAAATGGGAATATTCCAATGGAATGATCCAATGAGACATTTCGGTGCACCCACTGGAAGTTTCAGCCAAATAAATTTCCCGTCAGACATTCTAACTGGACAAACCTATGCATACTCACAATCATTCGACGTCGCTGGGCAAGCAGGCCAGCACCAAACGAAGCCATCCCATCGCTTCATGATCCAACATGATGTAGATCTCATAAAGGAGGTATTCGCCACTCCCCTTCTCGACGATACCGCGTGCAGCACTCAAATGACACTGGCAGTGCATGTTCCTAGGACTGGAGTTGGCTTATGTGCATTTTGCTGATTTGAATATTCGTTCAATAATGATTGGATCATTTCATTGGAATATTCCCATTTGCAAAATCACTCTCGTGTACTCAAAGTACCAGTATTAATAAGTACTCTGAGTATAATAATTAGTACAATACAATGCTACCATCGACAGCCAGCGCCATTCCAATGAAAACGAGTGCATCACGACGGGTCAAAACACATCAAAATCCCCATTGTTGCCAATCACGTGGAACGAGAAAGCACGAGTGACAACACGATCAAATAGTTCGATCAAGCATCGACATTTCTATTGTTCATCGAATTTTGGGTTAAAATAACGACGGTACTAGGAAGAGGCCCCAAGTGCTGTAGATACTAGTACATCGACAGGAATTTCCCTATGTAACGCGAGGAAATCATGGGGCCGTGCCTACAGTGTACTAGTACTATTGGCCAAGTGAAGCAACGTAGCTAGGGTTGGCTACTGTTTAAATACCGTACAGCACTCTCGTACTGTAGTCGCCCGTATGCTACGAAAATACCGGTACCGTTTCATGTAATTCTTGCTTGGTGCGATACAACTACACACTAGTACTACTACGTACCGGTAGTATGAAGGTGCAGTACGTAGTTGACTTCACGTGCGCCCCACACCAAAACGCGAAGTATAATTTCCACCACACAAAATACAAGGATGATGCTGGTTGGCACGACGCCGTTGCAGTCTCGCAATGTGGGGCTGCTCGCGGTCTATGCAACCAGACTTTAGCGGTCGTAGTAAACCCCAACACCAAAATGTCTGGAACACCACTGCTTTGTGCCAGCAAGTGGCCGCCTTTGGATCAACGACCTCTTGGTCATAGCATGAAGCCCGCAGGACGCGACAGCTCAGGCGGCATCTCAAAGAGCTCAGGACGAAGGATGAGGACACTCCATGTTGTCATCGCCCATCATCATGATTGTGTGAAAGACGTTACCAGTAAACGAAGTTTTAGAGAGTGCGTGGATCGCATGATTTCAAATTAGCCTTGACATTTGTATGCTGGCCTGAGAGTGGCCCCATTGACACTCTCTCGCGCACGTCTAGATCCAGTCATGAAAGTATGTAACGACGTCCTGTTGGGGTCACACAAAAGCAAGTCGCGACGGATGCCAATCGTGGAAGCTGGGTCCAATTTCATGAAGTGCCGCGAATACGTCGACGTGGCTGTTTCTATCGTTCAGGATGCCATCGACCACCGAGAAGACTGGATAGACGACGCGCGGCACGATGACAGGGGGTGGAAACTGACCGTGAACAAGCGCAACATGCAAGTGTTTCGGCACAAGAGTAGCCCCGCCCTACTTCCTTCCGAGAGTGCCGCTACCATGCACAGCCAATACCGTCAACCATCCCCTCACGGAAGCTCTTCGACTAGCAGCAATTCCGCGTCGTCGTGCACGTTTCTCACCGTGGGCTACCTCACCACAACTATCGACGAGCTCCACACCGCGCTGTACGCCACAACGTCCGTCGACGATCAAGTCATGCATTCGCTTCTCCTTGAAAAGGAGTTTATGACGTCGCATGTGCTTCAATCGCTCACGGAAACGGCCCCACCGTCGCTGGACCCCCACCTTCCTGACTTTTGCGGCATCAAGTACATCAAAATGCGCAGCCGATTTGGCATGCATCCTCGCGAAGCAGTGTACTTGGAGGTACATATTCGTTCTGTACATATTCCGACGACACGAGATTTCCACTCACGGCACACACACTATCTCTCTCTCTTTCAGTACCTAACCCTGCGCGAAGACAACACCCTCGTCAAGGTCGTTTACTCTGTCAACAACTACCTTCCTCTCCACAAAGATCACCATCGCGCCGTGCTCCGAGACGTGTGGCTGTTCATGCCTGCGCCCAACGGCAAGATTCAAGTCGTGGCCAAAACGTTTCACGACATGCCCGGGTCCAAGCTCCTCAACACGGACCAGTCCGCGCTCAGTTTTTGGTGCATCTACGATAAGCTCACGTCGCTGTCGTACATTCGCCGCCTCTTGTCGTCCACGGGGGCCTTGGGCGGACGCAACTCCGTGTCAGAGCTCGCGCGATCGCTGCCGGCCACTCTGGAGTCATTTCAGCGTGCGGCCAACGGTCATCCCAGGTGCTGCAGTTCATTTCCCCTGTCATGTGTGGTGGTAGCTCGACGTACAAGACCAGGGCTCGGTTGTTTATGTCGTGATGTCGTAGCAATGTGAGGTCACACTGCCAATGTTGTCGGCGGAAATTCACGCTCTTTCACGGCAAACGGTTCACGTGCGCGCAGTGCGACATGGTACTAACTTCCCTTGTCTTCGTTGGCTATAAACAATATTGAAGGTAGTAGTGTATCATCTAACTGCACTATTGCGTTCGGGTGGTTGTGTTTCGTAGACAATGTGCTCCAACTGCCATCTGCGTGTGGTGTACGCTGTCCAGGCATCGCTGGACCCGACCCCACTGGACCAGCTGCATGCTACCGCCATGACCGTCCACAACAATGTCATTTGCCTAGTCTGTGTCCACCGCAGCAAAGAAACGTTTTCAGGTGCATGCATCCACATCGTCGGCGTCGCTTACGGGATTGATGTGTGTGGTAGATTTCATCAAAGTCAAGGCGCCCGAGATCGACGACGATGCGTGGGAAGCCGCCCAAGGGAACAACGTGGGGGGGCGATTCCACACGTCGTCGCATGCGACGTTCAAAGACGCCACAGTGTCGTCGTACTCGACCGAGGGTATGCGGACACCGCCCCCCCTCACCCACCACTTCCACACAGCCCCCCATCCCCATTCGAGGGCGGGGTCGCTGCCGGCGTCCGCGGCTGGAACTACCCACCGAGAAAACGACGATGTGTTTCAGGAAATGCGCAAGTCGATTGCGATCCAGGAAAGCATCTTGTCGGCCATGCGCGCGAGTTGGCATGGGCACACGGAGCAGGAACAGTATGTCCAGCAGCAGCCCCATCAACGGCCGTCAGAATTCACATTTGACCGGGACAGTGACCGGTTTGAAGAGGTGGTCGAGTAGCTCGAACGCACCACCTTACTGTAGATACCATACACAGTTGAACATGCACAATAACTTGCCCAGCAAGTACACTTTGAAGTACACGACATGCGACATTGCGATTAATCACAGATGATACCTCGACACCTACTAGTAGTACTCGGACTATCTGTTAAGCTTACATGTACTGCAGAATGCTGTCACAGTACTGTACTACCGGTAGTACAGGAAGTTATTAATACTAGTAGTACTGTAATATTCATAGATACGAACTGCAAATTCATAACGTTAGTACTACTAAACTTACTAGTAGTAGGTCACTGGTCTTATCTGGAACCGCAACAGAACCCCCGAAAGGTCACGTGCAGATTTGTCAGCGTAGCGATGGCGTCACCAACACCAGACTCGGTCAATTCCGATGCGATCACGCTGCCCAAGGAACTCCGGTCCGGCGACGATGCTCAGCGTGTGGAAAGCGCCACGTTGACGCGAGAAAGCGGGGCCCACGAAGCGTTTGCTAGGAGGTAGCGCCTGCCTATTTTTCCACGATTGTCACCACCAACACAACAACCCACATGAGCTACAGTCGCATGGACGGGTTCGTGTACGTCGAGACCCCGCCGTACATGCATGTGCTGGATGGGCATTGCCGCTTCGAGTTTGAGATCGGAACGTCTCCGCTGATGGTGGTGCTGGGCCATCCCGCCAGCGGCAAGTCCGCCTTGTTGGTTAACTGGGTGCACCAACGACTTAAGAAGCAGCAGCCGGGTCCGGAAGTGATTTTTCAGCACTATTGCGGCTGCTCGTACGAAAGCGTCAAGGTACGCACGCTGCTGGAAGTGGCTCGTTGGGTTGTATCTGTCTATGCAAACACCGTCGCAGGATATGACATGTGGATCATCGAACTGTAGCTGTCGGTGTTTCTATTTCGATTAATGGACCACCTCAAAGCCGCGTTTTCCCTTCGAGACTTTGAAGTACGACAACGCACTGTAGTACGAAACGATGTAGTTCACATGTGGTCGGGCGGTAGTTGCCCCATGAACACGAAGAAGAAAAGCTCAAGTTTTCCCTGGCGCGGTGCTTGGATGCAGCGAACCGCACGACCACTCAAAACGGCAAGCGGAAAAAGTATGCTCCAGAAATTACATATAAAGAATTGACGTCCAAACAACCTCTCATGGTATCCCCAGCATCATCATTGTGCTGGACGGCGTCGACAACTTGCGCACCGAGGACGGGGGCGAGAGCTTGTCGTGGCTGCCCAACACACTACCCCCAGGTACGACGCTTGGGCATATTTCTTGGGGGACCACACGATTGAAATATGCAGGTAGGGGTGCGAATCCTAGTCTCGGCCACACGTCCCCCCAAAACCACCCAGTTGGCCAGTTGTCGATGGATTGTACGGAAGGACTTTACGTATGACGCAGAGTACGTATGTGACAACGTTTCGCTGGACCTTGAGCGAGGGATATCGCAAAACCAAAACAACAAACCTGACTTGCACGACTTTGGTGGTAGCGACGACTTGCTCTACGACGCGTCGCTGCCTCCAAATGCAGCGGACACGCACTGTGTCAAGGAGCTGCGTCGACGCAATGCAGGCTTTTTGGTTGTCGAGCCACTGGACGAGCGCATGTGTACAAAGATCATTCATGTAACAACATGACGATAATCTTTCCGTCAAACGACCGTCCAACTAATCAAGAACGATGCTTCGTAGGAGCATTGTACTCGCGTACGACGAACGATGCATCGCTCACAGTAGGCTCGTTAGTATTCTCTCTGACTCTGGCTATAGAATACACCACGGGACCTCGCGTCGGTGCACTGTATCTTGGACAGCAAGGGCAGCAGTTGTCCGTTGTACCTGCGGTTGGTATTGACCATGCTCGATCAGAGCAGCCACCACCCCCAGCCTGAGTACCTCCAGTCTTTGCTTTTGCACGCCAGTGACTTTCCATCGCTGTATGAAGTACGTTGCTATCGTCCCTTAACTTGCCGTCACGCTGTGATGTCCGTGTTCCAGATGGTGCTGCAACAGTGGAAGGCCATTCTGCTCGCAGACCTCGTCGACACATTGGACCACCTCACGTGCAAAGCGGCCGCATCGGTTGACCTGCCGCCGCAACTGGACCGCCCCGACAGCCGCAAGCGCAATAGCCGCCGCGATTCTGAGCACATGACGCTGGTGGCATCGCAGTTGAGTCCCGAAGAAGACGAGATCAATCGCACCAAGATGCAAATGGAGCGGCGGGCGCTCTTGGCCCGCCACGCGCTGTCGCTGTTCACCGTGTCGCGGTTCGGTCTGTCCGAAAAGGACTTTCACCATCTCTTGGAGGATGCCGCCCCTCGGCACATTCGCACGCTGCTGCTGCAACTACTCATGCCCCACCTCATGGTCATCTACCGAAAAGACAGCGACGCGGTGCTGTACGACATTTCCCACAACCAGCTGCGCCTCCTGGCTCGGTACTTTATCGATATTCGAGGTTGCCTTTGGTTGATCTCTCTCTAGGTATGGCTTCTTGAAGGACGACGGCCTTCGCCACGGGTACCACAAAGCGATCGCGTCGTACTGCGAGAAGATGCCCACGTGCCAGCGCCGCATCGACGAATTGCCCGTCCAGCTCGAATGCTGTGGGTTGTGGTCCCAGCTCCAAAGCTGTCTGGTGGACATCAAGATGTTTCAACTGTGGTGGCACGAACGCAACCGCCAAGACTTTTTGGCGTACTGGAAGACGTTGCGGTCGTATTTTAGCACACACGACCCTGTGGACGACTACATTCGGTCGTTGGACGAGTACATTGAAGTGGAAGGCCCGTCCACGGAGCAACTGCTGTCGCTTTTCCTCACCGTTCGTGATTTCACGATCCGTTGCGATATATGTAGTAGTAGTACCGCCTTGTGACTTGGTATGGTGTAGATCACAGAGTTTCTGCGGTCGTGGCAGCGCAACGACGTCAAAGTGAAGCCTGAAATCCACATGCACCGCCCCGACCCCCCCCAACTCAAAGAGTTCATCAATAGTCAGGGCAACTTCTCGCTGTCGCACCTGACGGACGTCGAATCCAAGCAGATTCAAGGCATTGTCGACTATCTGTGCCCCCACCATGACGACGGGTACTACGTCCGGCGGTGGCTGTGGACGCAATTCCCGCTCATCGCTGTGTCGTTTGAAAACTTGTTTCTGAAAAAGTTCACGTCCGACGCGCTGGCAGCGTGGTCGGGCGTGGGGGAGATGGATGGCGGGGGGGATTGCCCCGTGTCGCTGCCATCTTCGGACAAGCCAAAAGACAAACCGACTGGTGCGTCCCCCAGCAACAGTTGCAGCACCCACAAGTCATCACACACGATTTTGCCCAAGTCGATTGGCGCGGCCATCTGCGAGTCGCGCAAGCGAATCCTAGCTCGCCACTCGCCCAAGAAGAACTCGCAGGCCGTGTTGGAACTGCTCAATCCTGAAGTGTCGGGGGCGTTTGAGTTTGGGGACTCGGGGAGTGAGATATCGCTGTCCATTCCAGCGCTGCGGGTACGTCCTGCATAAGAATGTTGTTTTTCGTGCCCACCTCTTGGTTGTAGGACCAACTTCGAGACCTTCGCGCGCGCTATGACAAGCTCAAGTTTATCTCAAAGGAGCGCCACGATGCGCTGCACGTGCTCGAGTCAAAAGTCAACGACGCTAAAGCGAACACGTCGCACCAGCACCAGAACTCGCGACTTCGGGACGAACTTCTCGAGCAAATTCGAGTCACGACATTGGATTCGACCCACGGACGCCAGAAAAGTGATTATTACAAGTCCATTTTGCGGCAATGTGAGACCAACCCCGCGCGCGATCCCAACGTATGTTCTCGTATATATAAAGGCATCAATTGAACGTTTTGTAGATCATCGAGTCGTCCGAGATGAACGTGCGAAAAATGAAGCAAGACATCACCGATTTGCAACAGAAGGCCCAAGTGATTGGGTACGAACGGCGGCTAGCGGCGATTGAAATCCCCAAACTCACAACCGCCATCCAAGAAAAGCTGCAGATTCACCAAGTCGCGCTGAGTCGGTACGGTGTGTGTCGTCTTTGATAGTAGGTGTACACTTAAGGGGGGATATTTGGGGCCAGGTTGAAGTGGCGACACCTGCAAAACTTTCGCCAGATGCAGTGGGAAACCAAATTTCGCATTCGGTCGAAAGAAATGAAAAAGCAAGCCGAAGGCGACTTGAGTTCGGCCCAAGAAGAAGCGATGGTCGTCCGGCTCAAGGAAAAGGTCGAGCATAAACAAGAGGCCAACAGCTTGCGCGTCAAGAACCTCCAGGACCTCAAGGTGTACAAGGGCAGTGCGTTCATGGACGACGGGCTCCTGGGGGTCCTGCGCCATGTGGGGATCAACGAGGCAGACCAAGTGCTGCTTCGGTGGTACGACCAGGTGTGTTATAACCCTCAAGCAATCCCCTAGGGACGCGTTGATTCTAGTATTACTACTAACGACGTGAATGTTAATAGTTTGAGCACGCGGAACAATTGGACGCAGAGCAAAAGGCAGGGGAAGACCAAGTGACTGCGTGTCGACACGAACTCGAAGCCCTGCGGCAGGAATTCCAGAACCTCAAGCTCGGCCAAACAACAGTCAAAGCTGGGAAAACCCCTGCATCGTCTTTGACGGGTACTTCCAGATCCGTGGGTCTCTTGCCGACGGCATCCATCGACGGGAATGGCATCCACCACAGTAGTTCTGGCAACTTCAAAGGGCACAATCTCAAGCAAGTGGAGCAGCGGTTGGCGGAAGCGACCGCCGTGTCGCAGCAAAAAAAGCAGCGCGCGCTGCGCCTCAAGGGGTTGTCCGAGGTATGGTACATGGCCACATACGTATCCTCCAACGGACTGCTTGTTGTAGAACCTCCACTTGGGGTTGTTGCACTTGGCGGTGATGCTGGGCGTGAAAGCTTCGCAAGGAATGGACTCGATCATGCTGGCGAACGCGGCAGAACATAGTGTGCGTGGCTTGATCGGGGAGGACGGGGGGTCGGGGGCCCCGTCCAACTTGGCCTTGCGGAAGAAGAACAGCATGCGGAAAGGCATCACGCAAACCCAAGCCCCCGTCCAGCGGAGCGCCGAGGACATACAACGATACAACCTCCGCGTGCGCACGTCCGTGAGCCCCAAGAAACGATTTGCTGGGGTGGAGTGCCATGGGGACGAGAATGGGGACGACTCGTTCTCGGATAGCGACGACAGCGACGCCAGCGGCCACGGCGAAGAGGCTGTACGAGAACGCGCAGACATCAAGGCCAGCTCGGTGACGGAAGTGCGAACTCAAACCGGGGGCAAACGCCCAGCCAAACGGCATGGCAAGAAGAAACCAACCAGTAGTCCATCAGGCGCGACGACTGTGGTGGCTGCGATGGCGACGAATGCAGCTGATTGAGTTAGAGATGACTTGTCCGTACCATCTCGACATCATTGCCATATGGACCGGACGTTTTAGTTGACTTTGCCTTTCGCATTCCTCGTCATGGTGGTCTATACCTACCTAACGTTACCTGTAAATCAACTTTCGATTTGTGCGAACCTCGCAGAGTGTGCAAGCCCAAGGAACTGAATAACCATGAGAACATGGCAATGGCCGACGCCTCGCCGACAATAGCTCGTCCAGTTATTCATGTGCTGTCGTTGGAATCGGGGGCTTACAATGTGGTGGCTTAACGGTTACTGTTGCAGCAATTTCAGCCATTACGAGCCTTGCAGCTTTGTTTCTAAGCTTAAGCTTCCTTTGTACTGCACGAAGTCACTGTTGATGGCATCGAGCCAGGAGGGTATGTTTTGCTCACTGTCAGTAACTGTATCTTCGTTGACATCTAGAGTTTGCAGAGAGAAGTGTCGTTAAACGTTGCCAATTCAACCTTTCCAAGTGATGTTCAGATGCAATAGGGTATCATCCTCAACGCCCCTTCAACCCCGCCTCTGTACTCAAGAAAACTATGGGACAACGTTCAATAAATCTAGATACCGTTCAGCCAAGACACCGTTCAAGCAAATTTTCTTCCCGTAACCCTGTACCCCGGGACTTCGACCTACCTACCCCACATACTTCGAAGTATAATGCTAAATCCCCGGGGTTAAGACTTGAGGTGGTCAGAGTACAAACTTTGGCCTTATCATCTAACTACCGTAGAGTTTACAGTATTAGTTTGAACGGATTTCAGTCTTGGCTGAACGGTATCCAGATATATTGAACGTTATTCGGGGTTGTCATGCACTCAACACTACAATGTCGCACTCACGGCTGATCAATGTCAGCACTAAATTGGCCAATTTCAAAGCACCATTGTACCTTGTGTTTCAAGCGGACTTCAAAGTTGAATCAAAACATACGAATGTTACTAACGTGACCATTGTTAACAAAAGAAGGTGGATGCCATCATAAGATATCCAATCCATTCCCTTGTATAAGCTGTTATGAGAAGGCCTGTGTTTGTTGCGATCGTTGGTCCATTCAGTTGAAATCTTTTTACGTCAAGTCTTTTACACACTGTAAAACAAGGTACTACCTAGTACAATGTAGTGGTCATGTTACATTTACAGCAAGTGATATCTACGCGGTGTGGTTTGTGCGAACAAACTTTGCGCGCACATCGGATAACAATTCAATTCGTACTGATATAAGGTATTTATCTACCACGAGGATATTGATAACAAATGTAGGTTAGTTTCACTCGTCATTTGGTGACTCTCACATTATTTTGCCATCATGTCCCATTCAGAGTTGAATCCGCCTTCCTACTTACTGTATTCGATGGATCCGCGCCGCCTGAGTATCGCCGACTTTCTCGGCAAGTACACCACAGGCAGCAGCAGAAATCGCAACACTACGGACATGTCCAATCCTCCGCCGTCATTGACTACGGTCTCCCCGATAAGTCCATCGCCCGAGGTGGCGCCGCCACTGAGTTGTTTCACAGACGACGTGGCGACGATGCCAACCGCCAAGTTGCTGCAACACGGCGAGCAGTTCGCGAAGTACTTTTTGTCGCAGTGCGGGCGAGCACGACACGTGTCACGTCGGTTGAGGTACTCGACGTCGAACGGACGAGGCGAAGAGAAGGCCAAGGACGTATACTGCAAGTACGACGCCGCGGCCAAGACGTACTCGGTGCACGCTGTCACAGAGATCCAAGCAGGATTGAAGGAAGTGTTGGAACTCCTAGCTGGGGACATCGATCCGACCTCATCTCGGCACGGGTTCAACGTGTTTCTATGGCGCGTGTTTGGGTCGGCGTTGGACTCGGCGACGAACCTTCGTTGCACCAAGGAGCGGCGGCGCAAGCGGCGCGTCCAGGACTGGATAGGCGAGCCAGAGGAGTGTCCTGTCCCGACCACCGACAACAACGACGACGGCAGTGACGATGAAGGCAGTGACGACGATGTCTTTCTCACCATGAAGAAGATCAAGCAGTCATACGAAGGTGCCGCCGTCAAGCAAACAACGTTTGTCCAGTCCAACTTCTTCCTCCGCAAGTCCAAAGCCGAGTGGCTTCTCCTAGACTACATCCAGAAACGGTCCGACTCTTCCATCGTCCGCGTCTTCAAGTCGGTCGATAACACGACGTCGTACCCGCAGCTGCACCGCGGCAAGGTAATTCCTCGGCACACCCGCATCCTCTTTGGGTTCCACATCGAAGAGCTGTCCTTCCACAACGGCGGCGTGTGCCGCGTGACGTTCTTCGGGTCTCACGAAGCCACCAAAGCCACCCACGCGAGCCACCGGCTTCTTCAAAAGCTTGGCGAGTCGCTGCACACGATTGACCTGGCCGTCCTCCGCAGACGACTGGGGCACAAAGCGCAACTGTCCAAAGCGCTGCCACCCTCTGCCGCCCTGCTCGGGGACATGTGCGTCCACTGCCGCAAGTTCACGAACGGGATCGTGTGTCGGCTGTGCGCCGGCCACGTGTGCGCCGTCTGCTCGTCGATTGAAGAGGTCGAAGCTGGCCTCCACAACGTGTTTGAGCTCCGTGTGTGTGGCCCGTGCGTCGAGCTCACCAAGCAGCGCCACCTCGCCAACATGAAGCGACAGCAACGGCAGCAGCAGACACACCCGCCCTTGTATGTGCACCCGATCCGCGACACGTCGCCCCTGCTCGTGGTCGTGGGGCTGTCCCAGCGCGGGATGTTCCGCATCAGCGAGGCCACGCTGGAAGGGTCGTACCATGACATGCTGGATGCCCTCCAAACAACACCTTCGTCTGACGACGACGCGGACGACAACATGTCGTCCAAGTCACCTTGACATAATTTACAACACAATCCCCGCTAGTACGAACTGTACGTATGGCTCAAGGGGAATTCAAGCGGAAATGGAGGGGGGATGCGGCTGACATGAATGCCGAGGTCATCATGAGGGGGGCATGTATAGCCAGGTACGAGTAGCGATGGGGGGCTCAGCATGGCATCAGTCCATGTCCGGGAAAAGTCGTGGTAGAACATGGGGTTCGCTAATGGGGGTGTATCGTGGAATGTGGTGAAAGCAAGGGGTTGGCTGGCTCTCACTACGACATATAGGATCTGCACACGAGGGGGGGGGTCACTCTTGTTTGTAAGTTAATATATGTGTGGCTCAAGGTCAGAACGGCTTTGGAGGGGACATGGAGCCATAGCTCCCGGTCTCAAAAGCCAGCAAGTGGGTGTCGCTGTCCCCCTCGTCTTCCTCGTCTTCCTCGTCGTCGATCGATACGAATTGGCCGTACTCGGACACTTGGCGTTGCAGGCTAAACGTGCGACTGTAGGCTTTGGCTTGGATTTCATCGCCGCTTGGAAGGCAAGTGAACACGTACGCCCACACTACACCCAGGACTAGACCGTAGAGGGTAAACACCCAGGGGAGGGGGGACCCATTGGTCCGCGGCACGACTTGGCTTAGACTCCATGCAAGCCACGGCCCCACAGCCTGTCCAAAGTAGACGGCGCCGCCAAATAGACCGATTAGCAGTGACCGCGCCTCGGTAAAGTTGACTTGCTCCAAACTCGTCAGTGACAGCGGCACACCGGGTGCAATGGCCAGGGCCGTGCCGGAGCCGAAGAGAACGAGCGCAATGCCGTCAAGACTCCATAACGCTGTGGTCGAGTCATGGACGCCGGCCAGGGACGGTACACCGAGGCACATGAAGCTGATGCTGAGGCACGTGAGCCCCAGTAGGATGACAGGTTTGCACCCGCACTGCATCGTGAGGTACGCGAACGCGTGATCGCCGGCTACATATAGCAGCGCGGACACGCTGAATCCGATGCCGATGGCAGTGTGTTGGGCGCCGAGGGAGTGCTGCAAGTGCGTGCCTAGCGTGGGGTCCACGAGCCCGAAGCCACCCATGGCCACCGTCGTCACCACAAGACACACGACGGAGGTGGGCGTGAGGACGTCGAGGAAGCGGAGGGGCACCGTGGGTTCGGCGCCCGGCCGAGCGACTTCGAAGAGCAGGCCGTCGGGGAGGCCGTACTCGACAAAGAGCGACGGGATGATCATGAGACACGCGAGCTGGGCGACGCCAGACGCCAAGAAAGGCAACGAGACGCCACCCCAGCCGTACAGGACGCTGCCGATGGCAGGGGCCGTGACGAATGCCACCGCCACGACCAGTTCCGTGATGCTGATGGCATTCGTGACGGTCATTGTGGCTTGCTCCGTGATCATGGAGACGCTGCCGACAATGGACATGCCTGCACCGAATCCTTGAATCCCGCGAAGCGCCACAAGTAGGTTGACGTTATCGCAGTAGGCAAACCAAATGGTTGAGAGACCACTGACAAAGAGTCCAAGACAGATGACGGCGTTGCGACCTAGTCGGGTGGCGAGGAAGGAGCCAGATGGACACGCCACCATGATGCACAGGGGGTAGACGGAGAAAAGCGCCGAGACCTGAAACTCGGACGCCCCCAATGACTGTTGAGCATAGAGAGGATAGAATCCCACGAGCAGCGTCGTGAGTTGGTTGGCGAGAAAGATGATGAACGCGCCGACAGTTGTCACGATGGCAGACTGCCATGTGGGTCGACGGAAGGGATTCCATGGCTGCGACAGCTGCATCAACTTGTCGTGTGCCGCGGCGTTCTCGCACGCGGCGCAAGTGCCGTACTCGCTACTAGGCCGCCGTTCTGGGGTCGGGGGCATGTTGAAAAGTTATTCGCTGCGTTGGGTGCATTTTTTCGTGGCACTGCATTACACTAATTACGTTCCTTCAAATAGTGTATGTCAGTGATGAAATGTTTCGGAAACAACCGTCCAATCACAAGGACTTATCGCCGATTGTCGCACGTGAAAAAAATGCTGACAATACTACTAGATGACGAAGTTGAGCAGCGAGTGCTGGCCTGGCTTTTTGGACGGTACAAAGATCACTTTGCGGATGGTGTGGCCTTCCATGTGCTTGGCAACGTTGGGCTGTTGCAGTGCCAGCGCCTCAAGCGTAGCCGCATCTGCGTCCGCGGGCACGACCAGCGTCTCCCTGGTCTTGCCGCGAATCTGCACGACGACTTGGATTTGGGCCGACGCGAGCACGGCATCGTCATGCGTTGGCCACGGTTGGTCATGCACGTCTGCGTTTGTCAACGTCGGTTGGTCAACTTGCAGTGCCGCAAACAGTTCCGACGCGTTGTGAGGCGCCAGGGGAGCCAACATGACCACGAGAGCGTGCAGGGCGTCGGCAAAATCCTTGGATCCGTGCAAATGCGCCAAACCACCGAGACGGTTGGACAGCTTCATGAGTTCGGCGATGGCTACGTTGAACGACTGCGTCTCATGCAGCGCTTCCGTGACTTTCTTGATCGCTGTGTGGACGGCCACGCGCAATGCCAGCGCTTCTTCACCCCCCGTTTGGGAGTACCGTCCTACATGTCGTACATACACAACCCACATCCATCTAAAGTGCACAGTGCCACTACTGCAGTTTACCTTGTTGACTGGTTGTAGCTGCTGCTGCCAATGCATGGTTGTGCTCGACGACCAACCCCCAAATGCGGAGGAGCCATCTGGACTGACCTAACAAGTCGGCCTCGTCCCATTCCAATTCGTGCGACGGCGGCGCCTTGAACAGCACGAGCAGCCGCGCAACATCGGCGCCATATTGCCGACAGATGTCCTGGGGGTCCACACCATTGTATTTGGACTTGGACATTTTTTCCCACGCAGTGACCACCACGTCGTTCGTCGCGGCCTCCCGCACGGTGCCATCCGCCTTGTCGACGGTGATTTCGTCGGGTTTAAGGAACCGCAGCGTCGACGGCGACTTGTACGTGCGACCTAGGACCATCCCTTGGGCCAGCAGCTGCTTGAACGGCTCAGACGTAGGCACGTCGTGGTGATCCGCCAAGAACTTTGTCACAAATCGCGAATACAGCAAGTGCAAAATCGCATGTTCGATGCCCCCGATGTACATGTCCACGCCGCCATTTGTCATCCACTTGGTCAAATTCGACTTTGTAAACGGCACCGACGTGTTGGACGCGTCGCCATACCGAAGGTAGTACCACGAACTACAACCAACAGTGTCACACATACACAGATTGCTTCTCAAATCCTTGCCACACAAATAAACACTCGGAACGACACAACCAAATGTATTACACAAGAATCATTAAGGATTTAGCCAATCAGATAGCAGCAGGAAACCATCATCAACGTCGAATTAGTGTGTGACTTCAAGTAGTGTGATAACAATCACCACAGCACAACGTTTTATGTACAAAATTCAGTACACAAAATTGACCGATAGATTTGGCGAAAATCAGCACAAAAGTTCACATTTTGGGTAAAACGGCAATACCTGTCGACAAATGTGTCGAGCGTGTCCGTGTCGCGCTCGGCGGGGCCGCCGCAACTCGGACAAGCGCACGACTTCCAGTGCGCCATCCGGGCGAGCGGGGACCCCCCCGTGCCCTTGAGGTCCATTGTCGGATCCATCAGACTCGGCAGTTCCACCGGCAGGTCCTTCAGCGGCACCCCCACAGGTCCACAGACGGGACAGTGGATCACGGGCACGGGCGTTCCCCAATACCGCTGGCGCGACACGAGCCAATCCCGGAGGCGGAACTGCACATGTCGCCGGCCTTGGTTTAGCTCCGCCAAATAGTCAGTTAGTTGGTCGTTGGCCGCCGACGCGGGGAGGCCGGTGAAACGACCACTCGCGACCAACGTGTCGTCGTTAGAGAGCACGACGGAGACGGGGAGGTTGTGATGGGCAGCAAACAACGCGTCCCGGTCGTCGTGGGCGGGGACCCCCATGACAGCGCCAGTACCGACGCCAGGCAGCACGTACTCGGCCAGGTAAAGCGGCACCTACGGATGCATGACGATAGAATTGCACCGACGGAAGCGGCGTACGGATTGATGGGTCAACGGGTGGATGGCGGAGAGGCCGAGCGGCACCCCCGCCGTGGTGCTGCCATTGTTGCGGTCGTCCTACCCATCCACGCATATTTTTCTCAAGGTGCCATCGACGGGAGCGTTGGTACTTACCTTGGAAAGAGACTTGACATGGGCCACATATGCTTCGACTGCCGGCCGCTGCGACAGAGGGACGTGCGCGAGAATTGCAGGCAGAGACTCGTGCTCTGGGGCGAGCGCAATGTATGAGACACCGTAAAGCGTTTCCACGCGTGTGGTAAACACAGTCAGTGGAGTGTCGAGGATGGCAGTCTGTGACACAGTGTTCACCAAAAATATCACGAAAAGATGGCCGACAAACAAGAGTCTTTGGAACTGACCTTGAACTGCACTTGGGTGCCAATGGATCGGCCAATCCAGGCACTTTGCATGCGCTTGACAGCGTCTGGCCACGCTTTCAACTAGCATGTTGCCCATCACGATATATATATATGTTTATGAAGAATGTGACAGGGATGGAGTAGTTAGTACCGAGTCAATGTCGTCCAGCAACGCGTCAGCGTACGACGTGATGCCGAGAAACCACTGCGACAACGAGCGCTGCTCCACTACGGCCCCGGACCGCCACGAACGACCTTGTGAATCCACCTGTCCGTCCATTCAGCAACTACGTTAGCAACGAACTCATAATAGACAGGACACTTACTTGTTCGTTGGCCAAGACCGTTTGATCGATGGGGTCCCAGTTCACCAACGCCTCCTTTCGGTACGCCAACCCCTTCTCTAAAAACTGGAGGAATAGCCACTGGGTCCACTTGTAGTAGTCTGGCTGGCACGTCGTGACTTCGTGGCTCCAGTCAAAGCGGATGCCCAGCGCTTTCATTTGCACTTTGGCTTGGGCAATGTTGGACAACGTCCAGTCGGCTATGATACTATCGCGCTGAGCATGCTACAACGACCAGTGGTGGTGGTGTCACGTACCTGGTGAAATGCCTCGCTCGATGGCAGCATTTTCAGCCGGCAGACCAAAAGCATCCCATCCCATGGGATGCAACACCTGCATACACACGTCTGGGTAAGACACAGAGAGCCAACACGAACATATGGACAGCCGACGTACGTCGAACCCTTGCATGCGTTTGAATCGAGATATGCAGTCGCTAATCGTGTACACGCGGACATGTCCAATGTGGAGTTGACCTGTTTTCAAGAGAACGACAAGTGAGTTGGATGCGATGTAGGAATGCCATGGAGATATATGTGCACCAGAAGGGTACGGAAACATGGACAAGCAGTAAAATTTGGGCTTGTCTCCTGCAGGCGAAGCAGCTGCGGCCTGCTTGGCGTCCCAAATGGCCTGCCACTTCTTGTCCACTTCCTGCGACAGACGCGTTGGTTTCGGTGTCGGGGCCGAGAAGGTCCGGCGGCCAACCCCTGCCACCGCACTCCGATAGGATCGACGCAACAACATCATCTTGATGCACGACAATCGTGATGTCAAAAGGCGGAATTGGTGGCCCGAATTTGGAATTGTTTCATTGGTGGAGTTTAAACCAATCATACGTCGAGCTAAAAATAGATCGCTTTGGCACACACCAAACTCATTTTGAAAACCTTGGCCGTGTGTGACACTCATGGCGACGCCACGGGCTGTACAAGAAGATGACGTGGAGGTAGATGGAGGCTAGGAGGACATCACATTTCTCATGGCATATATGTAGCGACTGGTAAAATGCCGCACGCGCTCCGAGGTAGAAGCGAGGAAGGCAGCCGAAAGCACGATGAAGCGTGCGATGAAAGAAGCGACCGAGGTACTGTACATGGACGAGAACAAACGTCGTATTCACGAAGCCCCTGACTCTAACATCTGCGCAGTTGAAGAAAGAGCTCATGATATTGCGCAAAGAAAAGGAAGACAGCGAGCGTGCAACGACCGCGCCTGTCGTGTCCAAGCCCGACACAAAGCGAGCGTTGTCCGACGACTCGGTGAAAAAACTAGCCAAGCGGGACAAAGAAATTGAAGCGCTCAGAGAAGCCCTGGCGCAGAAAGATGTTGAGAACAATGCCCTGCAGGGGACCATGCAGACAATGTCCCAGCGACTGGAACAAGCAAGCCAGGACGTTCAACGGCTGGTACGTGCACCTGTTCCTGTCGCTCCTGCTTCTACAGTGTATTAGAGCGACGAAAACGCAGTCGCAGTGGAGACAGCGAAGAAGACGTTGACGGACCTTCGTCAAGCCAAGTCGAGCTTGGACGAACTCAAGCGAAAGCATCAAAAGGCGGCAAAAGACTGGAAGGATGAACGACATGCGCTCGTGGCCGAGAACGCGCAACTGACCCAACGGCAAGATGAGCTCCAGTCGGCCGCGGGCCAAAGCGCGCAGTTGAAGAAACAGTTGGCTCAAGCACGGGACCGCTTGACATCCATCGCTCACGAGTACGAAGAGCGACTACTGGAACGCGAAGCCACCCACGACGCCACTGTGAAAGGCATCAACCAATCGTGGCAGACCAAGCTCGACGCCGTGGTGGCCGCCTCAGTTTGTGACGTGGCGGCAGCATCAAGGGATGCGAAAGCCGCGGCCGACGCAACGCATGCAGCAGTCATCGGTCGCTTGCACGAAGAATTGCATCTTGAAAAGGAGGAAAACGTCGACTTGCTGCAAACTGTCAAGTCGCTTCAAGACAAACTGGTTGTGTTGCAGGACGTGGCCCGCGAAGGTAAGTAGTTCACGTCCCACCAGCGTGGTTGCAATGGCTGCATTATGTAGCCGAACTGGCCAAGCAACAAGCGCTGGTCGATGCCCAACAAGCCCGCGACATGTGCACGACAGCAGAAGACGCAGCCGACGCCTGCGAATCCCACGCGCGCAAGTACAAGGAAGAAGGGGCGGTGATGGAAGAACAGCTGCACTTGATTGACAATGCGTTAAAGTTGCGCGGTATTTCCATCGACTTTTTGCTGAAAAAGGCAAACGGCAACAACAACAACAACAGCTGTGATGAGGTTGCGATCAAAAAGGACAAAGGATCGTGGAAACTCAAGTCGTCGAAACCCGAAGGGACGCCACCCCCCGACAGCACCACCACCCGATCCAAACGGAAATGACCCAAGCGTATGACGATTTTGTTAATTATACTTGGCCGCAAACTCGTCGTGGAACGCTGGGAACGTTCCGTTGCCAATATGACGACGCATGGCTTTGAAGAACGCAAAGTAGTGATGCAAGTTGTGCATGTACCTAGATATATATATAGGGTGCGCTGAATCGAATGATCAAATCGCCAGACAAGCAAAGATCGACCAATCCAAACCCAGAACACGAATCAAGTGGCCAATCCAATTCACTCGTCGATCAATTCAACACCGAATTAGTGTGTGACTTAAATTAGTGTGGCATCGGATTTCGAGTTTTACATACACAAGTCAAAGAATCGATCGATAGGTTGGCGAATCAGCAGACTAAAGTCAACCAAATGTGGGGTAAATGGACACTATATATATATATATATATATCGACAATCATGGGATGATGAACAACACAAAGGTATCATACTAATAATACCCACGTACAAGAGAATATTGGCCAGCATTTCGTGCACATTGAGCAAGTGGTTGATATACGCGCGGGTGTGGTGTGTGCATGCAAAGCATGGGCAGCCTGGCAACAACGGCCGCATGTCGCGGTCGTACTTCTTGTCCCGGAGGTTGATCTTGGTTGCGCTCTCGTCCGACGACTACAATCATGTGAACAACGGTGAATAACGGTAAACAACGGTAACCAACGTACCCCTGGCTCGTTCGATGTTGACGGCGAGCCAATCCAAAACACGAGCGCGTACGCAAACTTGGACACGATGTACGGGTACGACGACATGAAGGCATCGACGCCGGACGCGACGGCCGCTAGCACCTCGAGCGGGTTGCCGACGTTGAGGAGGAGGCGGGGCAGTGCCGTTGGCACCACTTTCGCATACAACTCGAGCACTTGATGCCGAAACTCGAGCGTTTCGCCGCCGCCCAATCCGGAAATGACGACACCGTCGATGGTCCGCTTGCATGTTTCCACGGCGCTGGTTTCGCGGAGCCGAGGGATGTCGCCGCCGCAGAGAACGCCAAAGATGCGACTGGGCGACGATGACGGATCCCGCAACGACAAGCACTCGTCGAGCCACACAATGGAGTTCTCCATGGCATTCTGCTGACGCTTGGCGCCAAACGTTCCGTCCACTTCGTCGGCTAGTGCGACGAAGCTGGACGGCTTGTACGTGTTGACTGCCGCCATGTACTCGCGAGGCGTGATCTTCTTGCGGCCGTTCGTGGATTCCAAGCTGCGATGGGTCGCCGTGTTGCGCGCAATCTACCGCAACCATGACACCACATCGCAGAAAGAGCTCTTGGTACGGGATTCGCTAAGACGTCTGTGACGGAAAACACGACTTGACTGTCGTTCGGCAAGTGCAAAAACTCAGCAAACGTCGTCCCGGTCTTCTCCAGAGCCGCCAGCGACGAGAACCTGAGGAAACGACAGCGCTGAGTGGAGCAAAGCTACATAGGTTGGTAGGACAACACGCGACTTACAGGTCGGCGTAGTTGACCCCCACGAGTTTCAGATCAGACAGCTTTTCACAGTTGTCTACACACAGACTCCAAGAATGGAATCATCGGCGCACTGCAGTTTATTCGTACCTTTCGTCAGATGCGGCATGTTGCCAGCAATGGTCTACAGAGATAACAAGCACACCGTGGTCAGAATACGCATCGCAATAATGCATTCAGAGGAGCTTGCCGCGGGAATGTAGCATGGCGTCGAGACGTCCAGAAGCTTGTGCCCGCGAGCCATCATCTTTTGTGAGGAATCGAAGATTGTGCACGCTGATTGGTGCATGTGGAATTTAATCCACCAATCGAATTGGATAAGGACAATAGAGTTCGGTAAATAATAAATTAAATAAAACAGCGCCGTTAGTCTAATGGTTAGGATTTCTCCCTTCCAAGGAGAAGGTCGGGGTTCAATTCCCCGACGGCGCAACCTTTTTGCAGAAATTTGTTTGTCTATCAAAGCGGCTTCTTGGCACTTTCCAAACCACTTACAATGTACCTGGCAAGCCTAGACGTCAATTCCTAACTGTAAGCTTATTGGGTTCAATGTATGTTCTTGTCTGATCTCAGTAGAATCGGATCACAGCCCACTCATGTCGCCGTAATCGTCGTGCATCCTCCTTCTGCTGTTGCGTCAACAGCAAACGTCAAGTTCACGTTACGACACAACCCAACGACATCATTCCAAGAGCGCCATGTTTCAATCCGTGTGTTCATTCTTGAACTTTCGTCAGCATGAACGGGCTTGCAAAGGCTTCCCTTGTTGCGGCCGCAGCCACTGCCGCCGTGGTATCGTTTGCGACTCGCAAAATAGCGTCGACCCCCCTCTCGTCGCTGCACTCGTCCAACTTGATTGCCCGCTTTGTGTCGACACCCGACCAACATGTCGACGTGTACCAAGTGACACTAAGTAAACCAACGTCTGTCGAGCACTTTGCCAAAGCATTCTTTCAGTCGCCCGTGTTCCAGGTCGAGCGGGTGCTGTTGAGTCTTGCGGGGGCGGCGAAGACCACGGACGCCGAGATTGACGCGATGACGTTTGCGAGTGGCGACCACGTCGCGACGTTTCGAGTGATCGAGTCAAAGCAAGACGAAATCCTGTTTTGCTGGGACGACACAGAGGCTTGGAATGGACACTCGTGGGTCGCCGTGAAGGACAACGGCCACACGCTGCTCTTTGGCTCGACCCTCCGCAATCGAAGGGCGTTCATTCGACGCGTGATGCCGCTGCACTTGATGTATGCCCAAATTGTATTGGCCTCGACCAAGTTTCAACTGGAACGGACCACATCGTAGTGTCGTACTTGTAAGCTAGCGCCAAGACGTAGCCATAATAATACTCGGAGTAAAGGCCAACAACTCATCATCATAGTAGAATAAAGAGACACGCGAACGCCTTGTGCATACGTTCAAGCCATAATTCACGTGCAATTCATGCTTAGCTTGACCAGCCCTGTACAGTACTGTACTACTTTGCCACGAATTCGCCGTCTGTGATCATAGTTGACTACATATCCCAATAGTACCCACGTTCAACTAGACGACACAACGCTACGCGAGGCCTTTTGTAACTCAAGTGATATTGATACCACGACGGCAATAACGTGATTCCACAACTACATGTACCTACCTACACCAGCACTCCCATCCAATGAAATATCTTATCGTGGACTTGGTGGAATCCCATGGATGCCATCAATTGTTGGCTCGCAACGTTGTCTGAAAAGACAAAGCAGTACTGGTGCAAGCCAAACCAGTCGACGTCCGCCACACGAATGGCGTCACGATATGCTTCAATGGTAGAGCCAAAGGCCAAGCGGACAAGGCCTTTGCGGCGATATGCTGGGTCGGTCCCCACTAGCCCAAGGGAGAAGTCGTTGTGCACCAGTGCCCATGACACGGGCTGCTTGGTCGCGGCAACGCGGACGACTCGCAGGAATTTGCTGAAGACGGGGTGCTTCAACAGCGAGTAAATGTAATCTTCGTCATACTCGATGCTGGACAGGCTTAAGATCGCCGGGGCATCGCTGGGAAGGGCAGAGTCCATCTCAAATGTGTCCCCATCGACTTGCCACGTAGCCCCAAGTGCCACGGATGTCACGGGCGTAGCAGCATCAAGGAGATACAGCCCGCATCCGTTCGTATCTTTCCATAGGACTCGGTTGACAATGTCTTGAATGGCCACGTAATGGTTGTGCTCGACTGCGCGAAGGCCAACCATGTGTGGATCCATGCCCGCAGTAGCATGCCTTAAAAACAAGCTCAAGCTTTGGGTTGCGGTGGATGGTGCAATGGTGGAGCGCAGCCAAAAATGCAGCCCGAAGCGTTCGTGTTGGTTGTCAGAGATAAACGAGAAACCAATGCCAACGACAGGGTCATGGGCGGTGTCGACGGCCCGAGCATCGTCGTCGTAATCTTGGGCGGAATGCTCTCTCAAGACGTACAGCTTCGGAACACGCGTAGGACTGAACACGAGTGAGTTGATCAAAGGGCCGAGAAATGGCGACGGCAGTGGCTCCCCAAGAGCTAACGACAGGAAGCGCGAGATTACGGTCGACGACGTCATGGCACGGATTTGACAGCGTGGGAATGCAAAGCACGTAATCAGATCGTATTCTACTTTACAGTTACAGTACAGTGTAAATTGGCCGGAGTTAAAGTAGGTTTTATCTTCATAAAGGGTTTATTCAGATTACTGTAACAGACTGTACGTACTGTACTACCTACGCATGGAGGCGCATCCAGTGGAATGTTTTGTTTGGGACGGGTTTGAATCCCAAAGAGGCCATCAGTTGCTGGCTGGCAGTGTTGCTCCAGTGCACAAAGCAATGCGGCTGGACGCCAAACCGCGCGTTGTCGTTGGTCATACCTGTTGCCCTGTACGCTTCAACCGTCGAGCTCAATGCCAACCCCACGAGGCCTTTGCGGCGGTATGCTGGGACGGTTCCCAATAGACCGATCGAAAAGTCCGAGTGAACTAGGGACCACGACACTGCGCGTTTCGTCGAAGCCAGTCGGACCACACGCATGAGTTGGCTGAAAATTGGGTGCTTCAACAGCTCGAGAATGTACGCAGGGTCGTAACCAACGCTGGCCAAGCTTAAAATGGAGGCGGCGTCGCTGGAATTGGCACTGTCCATCTCGAACGTCTCCCCATCGACATTCCACGAAGCACCTAACGCGGTGGCCTTGACTGGCACGGCGGCGTCGAGAACATGCAATTCATACCCATTCTCTCGGTTCCAGTGTGCTGCACTCATGCTGTCGTGAATACATTCACAATAGCTCTTGTCCACGCCCGGTAGTCGGATCACTGTCTGCACGTGGCTCTCTCGTACGTGTTGCAACAGCGCCAGCAACGATTGCTTTGCCACGTCAAGTCGAACGGTTGAGTGAAACCAGAAATAAACGCTGGTCCTGGTTGTTTTGATCGAGTAGGCAATACCCACGACGTCGTGCTCCACGCTGGCGTGGCCACCTTTGAATTCTCTACACGAATGAGGACCCAGGCGATATAATGTCGGAGGAGGAGCGGCACTCGTTGGGTCGCAATTGAGGTGCTGGACCAAAGGTCCAAGAAATGGAGGTGGAAGCTGCTCATTGTCGGCCAACACCAAGAAGCTCGAGATCACAGCACGTGCATTTGATTGCATGTTTGCCAACGCCACCACCCAAGAGCCAAGGAGAAATGACTTTGCGCCACCATGGAGAGTGGTACTTGGTGTGTTTTCTAATTTCGCTGTCATCAATTGAGGAATTTCCGAGGGTACTACTGTATATTCCGCAAGACTCATACTAGTATTCAACTGTAGTATGCAGCAATCAATGGACTACACTGGGATTGCGACCCCATTGCTATGTAGTACATCCTGGACTCCAACACACCCAGCCAAACGTTGTTTGCTCCTGCTGTCGGAGTCGCAAACCGGTGGAGATTGGCTCGGCCTAGAGTCCAAGTTGGTGTTGTGAACTGCACTTCCAAAACGCAGCCACTCCAGTATTCACAAATCAATATATGCACATTCAAACGTTACCTTGCGCATGCATATTCCTATATGTGAGGTTACGTCCATAGAAAACTCCAGTCAAATGGTTCTCACAATCATCATCAGCGTTATATCTATCGTCCATGTTAACTTTCATCTTACGGCCATTACTGTATACTAACCGTAAGTTAGTACTACTACGTACTAGTACTATTAATAGTAATTACTCCGGAGTACTTAAGACTTACTGTACGGGACAGCATTGAATATTAATACCAACCTTGGATACTATGGTTAATATAATATAATTGTTGAATTAAAAGCGTGGATGACATGTGGATGAAATTTGGATGACATTGGATGAAATTGGATGAAGTTGTGGGATGAAACCTAAAGTAGTGACCAAGCCTTACGTTGGCCCCGAGCGCCCGGGAGGCCGTCTGCGCAAGCGCGGCCGTACGAGAGCGCGGATCTAAGCTTCTCACTTCACCGAATGATCTATCTTTTCTTCTTGTCGGGCAGCGGCAGGTAGGCCGTAGGCCGTGCCGCTCCCGGACGGCCTCCCGGGCGCTCGGGGCCAACGTAAGGCTTGGTCACTACTTTAGGTTTCATCCCACAACTTCATCCAATTTCATCCAATGTCATCCAAATTTCATCCACATGTCATCCACGCTTTTAATTCAACAATTATATTATATTAACCATAGTATCCAAGGTTGGTATTAATATTCAATGCTGTCCCGTAAGTCTTAAGTATTAATAACGATATATGGAGTATTCATAGTAAGTAGGTAGGCCATTACTGTATTAATATATATTAATCCTTCAAACAGTCTGTGAAGTGTGTACTGCATGTCTCGTGAATATGAATAAAAAGACCCCGTTGCAACTGAACCAAGACATGATGATGATTAGTGCAAGTGTTTGAGCATCAGTATGATGGTCATCGCCGTGATCAGCGCGAGCAAAATGCCTATACACTTCATGGGGCGGCCACTCTTCTGGATCGTCTCGGCCTTCGTGAGCTCGACAATGCCTGCCTGCGTGCGTTCAACCACTTGCTCCATGTTGTAGTCGATACGGTCTAAGATCGTGCCTTGGTCGATTACGAGCACCGCCAGTTCCTTGAAAATAGTAGCCAACTCTTGGATCGATGTCGCAATCTGCTGCACTTCGCGGTCCCGTTCGTTGATCAGGTCTTCCGCCAGTTCGACTTCGGCAAGTTGGGCCTGCATGAACCCTCCCTACGCCATATCATCTTGAGCATCATGAATGACCCCCCGCACGATGGTTACGCACGTCGATGCCCGTGCTGCGCTTGGGTTTCTTTTCCTCTGACAAGAAATCAAACTCCTTTGGCCCTTGACGTTGCGTCTTGACGCGATCTAAATACTCCTTTTGGGCCTTGCGAAACTCCCCCGACAACGTCTGCAACTGCGTCGCCAACGCCCGCTGCACATTCTGCCGGGTTTTCGCATCGGCGTCGGTCACGCCATCCTTTCCGTTCATCTTCCGCTTCAAGATGCCCTCCGCCTTCCGAAACTCGGCCGTGATGTCCGCCGTGATGCTCTCAATTTCACGCTCGTGATCCGTTTCGGAATCGTCAAAGCGAACCATCAGGCGCTTCGTTCGAATCTTTGTCAACTTTTCCACTACACTCACACATGCCATGGTTACTGTACGATGAGATGGTGATTGCCTTACTCAGTTCTTTGACGCGCGCGACGTGGATGTTTACATCTGTGACGGCGTCGACCCACAATGGGGTGTCTTGAGCCAAAGCCGCGGCTGCTTCGAGGTCAATGTCCGACCTCATCTCGGCGTTTCGCATGAGGGAGTTGGCTTCGTGGTGCGCGTCAGGCGAGTGCGATGCCATCTGACGACGCCTTGTTACCTTCGCCTTGACATCTGTCCTGAGGTTGACGAAGGGTCGTGTGAGATCTCTTGTTGCCATCGTCGTCGCCGGGGGAAGGAAGTGCCGCCGTCCGTCGCTCGACCGTATATTCAGCCGCAGCAACCAAAACTGAAAACTATTTTTACAAAACGGTCGACGTTTGGTCGCTTGTACATACAAAATAGAAGTTTAAACATACATTCTCCTTTCCACATGAAGGGAAATTACGACCATGGATTGGACATAATTAAGCCAATCAGTTCTTAGATTGCGCATGTTCTTTTCAATCCACCAATCCCATCGTCGTAAAGATACCGCAATACTTAACACATTACAGTAACAATAACGTTAATTAACGTTAACAGGAAATGTATAATATTGTGCTTTCAAGCTAATTTGGTATTTTCGGTAGATTCGACGAAAGACGTCAAATCTACCTGAAATCGTCGAGACGTCGTTATATTTGAACTAACCTGTATTAATAAATATACCCACTGTGACTCCTGTCCAATACAATGTTGAACTCTTTGTGAAATCGAGAAGGATGGCAATGCATCGCAATTTGATTGGTCGAAAGGACTTTTTTCGAAAATTTCATTGGCTACTTCTTTCCGTGTCGATTTTGCTTCGTCGATTCGATTGGCAGCCCCAGTCCATTTTGAAATCGAATAATTACCAATATGTACAGCTTGAAGCAACGACGTTCACGTTAGGACGTGTACGCAATAGTGTTTGACGCGGACTTGTAGGAGAGAAAAGGAGTAATATTGAAATATATTGGAATGCCCCCATCACAACTTGAACGCTTCCTGTAAGGTCATGATATTTTTTGTAACGCTCCCTGGAATATGGGAATTGTACGGCGACCCCAAACCTAACTAGTTATGGAAAATCATGCTGAGGTGTCTATCGCAAGTGCTTTGTTGTGTTGATTCTAAACTGGAGCGACATGGAGAATGAATTTACCCAACCAAATGAACCAATCAGGAATTCATTGGTTCAACCAATCAACAACTAATTAGTACGTGACATTAATTAGTGTGATGAGATCGACCACTAGACATAGTTTTACATACAAAATTCAGTATAAAAAGTCAATCAGTGGATTCGGCAAATCAGCACAAAAGTCCAAATCTTGGCTGAAACAAAAATATCAAAACCTGTCTACTGTACTTGTTGGACCACATTATGACGTCCTAGTATACTAACACTATTATACTTCGAAGTAGTACACTAACAGTTACTAGTACTCCGAATATAATTGACTTGTTTGTGGAATTCGTAAGGTGGCTGGCCTTACTATCAGAGTGCATCATGGCTTCTTTGCCGTATTATTGGTTAAGGCGATCATTTTTATCGACTTCAAAAATGCAGAAGTACCGTTCCCAGCGACTCAAACAACTCGTGCCACCATCAGCTTAATGCTCATGTCAAAAGTTCATCGCACTCTCGAGCACGCTCACTAACATTTTTCCTTAGTGCTTATTGAAGTCGCCATCGAATGTCGAATAGTCGATGCGAATTTCTCGTTAGGAAGGACCAGCAGCATCACTACTACTTCATGGTTTCGGTGGACTGGGACCAACCCCCAAGTTCCTTCCAAGTCAAAATGAGGAAGTGATGGGTAAAACTACCGTCAGTAAGAATCATATTATCGGGGCATAGTCACCAGAAGTTTGACCAAATCAAGTCGTTTGCCCGCGACGTTTCGGGGTTTCGGGATCAACGAGTAAATTGCTGTAAACAACCTATTTACAGTACCAGTAGTTGACGAGCTTGGCCCATATGATTACTTGGTGTATGCCAAGATGCAAAACTAGTAAGACGACCAAGGACGGGGGCATGTGCGACGGCACCCGAGCCCAGCACTTCCACCAGAGCGCCCACTACGCCAAGAACAACCACTACCTATGCTGCGACAAGACGAGGACCAAGTCATACTGCATGACCATCGCCCAGGCTCAAGCGCGCGGATAGGAGCAATGGATCGCATTCTATCGGTAGTACTGTAGTCCAATAGCTGCAGCCTACAGCTAAGCAAAGAGAATAGAACGATCCTATTGGCCAGTTATTTTCACTTTTCTATCATATAATTGGACAGAAATTTGGTAAGGCAGCCTAAATTATTCCATACAAAGATGAAGCTTCATTCAATAAAATTTGAACTATTTCAGATCGATTTATGGAATTCGTAAGGCAGCTCACCTTGCGAGCCTACTAAAACCTACTGTTTCACCTTACGAATTCTGTATCATGTGTCGTTATTGTGGATTGGGAGTTGGGATGATTATTGGCTATAAATATTTCGCAAACCTGAATTGGTTGGGCATTTTCAAATTAATTGCCCTTAACCGGATTCAAGAAGGTCCGGATATGCGTTGAAATTTGCCCCGGGGCACAGCAAGTGCAGCCTATTTTAGATTTCACCGGGGAGTTTCACGCAAGAAACGGCCGACTAAAAAAGAGACCCCTACGAAGGAGAGGGCAACATCGACGAGAGCGAAGGCAGCGGCAACACACACGGGACATCCTCAACGGAGACGGCGTGGGAACAGTCTGCTCTGTCTGTGAAATGAATCGCTACAAAGTTACCAAGCAATTGGGCGATGGCACGTACGGGTCGGTGCTCAAGGCTGTGAATCGGACGTCGGGAGAAGTGGTGAGCGACCCCATATGCGTGTATGCTTGAGAACGATCTCATGTGATGCGCTTATGTAGGTCGCTGTGAAGAAGATGAAGAAGAAGTTTTACACGTGGGAAGAGTGCATGCAGCTTCGAGAGGTCAAGGTAGGGATTTCGATGTCCATGTACTTTCTCGTATTCACGACCTCCATGTAGTCGTTGAAAAAACTCAACCACCCGAATATTATTAAGTTAAAGGAAGTCATACGCGAGAACGATGAGCTGTTCTTCGTGTTCGAGTTCATGGAGAACAACCTGTACGAGACCATGAAAAAGCGGGACAGGCATTTCCCCGAGTCCAAGATCCGCAACTTGATGTACGTGCTGCTGCGTCACTACACACGTTCGGGACGAGGTCTGATGTATCGTTCGTTCCTTAGGTACCAAATGCTCCAAGGCCTGGCCTTCATGCACAAACACAGCTTCTTCCACCGTGACATCAAGCCGGAAAACATGCTCGTCAAAGGCGACGTGGTCAAAGTAGCCGATTTCGGCCTGGCGCGCGAAATCCGATCACGCCCGCCGTTCACCGACTACGTGTCTACGCGATGGTACCGAGCCCCAGAAGTTCTCCTGCGATCAACGACGTACAACTCACCCATCGACGCGTGGGCGATGGGGTGCATCATGGCAGAAATGTTTACGTTGAGGCCACTGTTCCCAGGGAGCAGCGAAGGGGACCAAATATACAAGATTTGCTCCGTGCTTGGCAACCCCACGCACGCAAGTTGGCCCGAGGGCATGAAGTTGGCGGCGCAGATGAACTACCGGTTTCCCCAGTTCGTTCCTACGTCGCTGCAGTCCATCATACCCCACGCTAGCCCCGAAGCCATCCAGCTCATGCAAGACTTCATGAAATACGACCCGAACCAACGACCGACGTCCAGCCAAGCATTACAATACCCGTTTTTTCAAGTCAGCGTCAACATCCCCTCGTCGTTGTCTACTCCAAATGCCCCGCCCCAACCCACATCATTGGCTGGCACGACGACCCCCGTCGAGAAGTCGCCTTCCACGACGCCACTTAGTTCCAAGTCGCCGACATCAAATTACGGCCCCGTCCCGCCTCCCAGTTATCAACAACCCGCGATTGAAACGTTCAATGCCGCAAGCACAAACTTCCGCACAAACTCGTCGAACGCGCTCCCCACCGCCGCGAAAATCGCCCCTCGGAACGCCATCGCAGCTGCGGGCAACACATTGTTCGGGTCCGGCCCTGGCGACCCCCTCGGGCCGCAGTCGGGCGTACTGGACACCACCGCGCAAGGGAATCGGTACGTCCGTCAAGCGCGCTATGGCCCTGGCATGGGCAACTCGGAAAACCACGAAAATGGCGCAGCACCCGATTTACTGTCGGGCGGCAAGAGGCCATTTCAGTCCAGTTACAACCCCAACGTCCCGTTGGTCCCCAAACCCACCGCGACTACCAACCCTACGGGGCTAGGGTCCCAACTGTACAGCCGGCATAACTTTTAGCGCACGGAGGAGCGGCAAAGTCTGCGATGGATTGGATGTGCCCTCCGTCATTCAACGCGCTGGGGCTGTCGGTCGTTTGCACTGGTGCTGGGATAGATTAGCTAGGATAGGTTTATTCACTCTGAATAGTAGCGTATTTTACACTCAAATGTTGCCTGCTTTAAGTAAGGCTGGTGGTGTACTTCGTACCTTTTAGTGGGAAAGAAAGCAAGCGCTCTTGGTATAACAGTATACTTGGCACATGTACAGTACTATTCATTTTTGATTCAGAGGCCTTTGCAAAAATAGCGCTGGAGGTGACGACTTACGTAGTACTCCGGAGTACATCTTTCCAGCTAATTTCACGTTACTGTAATGGAGAACCATTTCAAACCCAAGGGGATCGACACCGTCGCATGATTGCTAAGGACAAAGCCGACATGAGCCGTGGTCGTGCATTGGCTCAATAATAACGCCGACCACCCGCTAGGGCCTAGTTTCAGATAATAAAAGGTCGACATAGTAACTGCCGTTGGATTGTGTTTAGTTAATCGAAAATGTCTGACATGACGCCTATGAGAAACAAATGTAGGAAGGCCCGGCACAATCAGTTTGAGTAAGAACACCGATGCGTTCATGGCGGGGACCTTTGGCACATCGATGGTGTCGAATACTCCCGTTCGCCGGATCAAGTGAACCACCATGACAGAAACGACAAGTCGGAGCAAAGTGAAGCCAAGGTCAGCTTCCTCCGCCCATCGACGCCATAGTCGAAGCAGTCACTCGGACGAAGACACCAAGTCGTCGTTGTCGTCACCAACGTCCACTACCGCCACCACCACGACAACGTCCCACGACATCCGTTCGATTGCGATGAAAAAAGCTGTACTTGTAGAGTCCAGAGGGCCACTTCAAGCAATTCGCGTCCAAACCAAGGAATCTTTTATACGTCGACTACCTGGAACAGAAGTCCGACTCGGACTTCGTTCGCACCCTCAAATCCATTGACGAAGCCTCGGTATGCCCGACCCTTCGCCGGGGCAGCTACCTCGTCCAAGCCATCAACCCCGCCACGACCGCCACCACAAACGTCCCTACTGTAGCCGCGTGCGCGTTAGTTTTGTGAGTCAATACTGCTACGAGGGCGGCCTCGTGGACGACACGAAGCAACTGCTCACGAAATTCGCCGACGCTGTGGAAATGATTTCCAAGTGGCACTTTCAACAGCGCTTGGCTGCCAGTCTTGTCGAGGGCCGCTTCGCGACGGCAACCCCCCTCAACCTTCCGCGGGGGCTGCCTCTGCGGCCAAGACGTGTGTTCCTCTTGTTCGACCACCGATCGTGGACGTTCGGGTGTGTGTGGCGTGCGCGGACTCGATCAACCAGGACAACCCAAAGGCCTCGTCTATTGAATGCACCCCCGCCGCAGCAGCCGTTTTGCTACCGCCGGCGCTTGTCAAAGCACTGTCGAGCCCGGCATCATTCGCGCTTCCCCCATCGCCGCCTGTGTCCTCCAACTACCATGGCCACCCCCTCCCTCCCCTGATCCCCAAGTCCACCGTCCGTCGCCTTCCCTTGCCGCAATCAGACACGTCGTGGAGCGATCGTGGCATTGCGGCGCCTATCGCAGTGCCAATTTACTCGCCATGAAACACTTTTCGACGTCGCGTGTAGGATGACGGCTCAGCACATGGGCTGCGAGTGTGCTGCGGCGACGTTGATTGACGCGGACGGCCAAGTCGAAGCCCCCCGCACGACATTTTTGTGCAGCAAGTGGTGGCGTTGGCCGAAGTACAAGCCCTCGACGAGCAGCCGTGTGTGTTTGTGGTCTTGAATATGCACGAGCGGACGATCGGTTTGCAGACGCCCCGGGTCGGTTTTTCTATTGGCTTCCCCTCGTGGCACTTGCTGCCGACAAGGAAGTGGTGTGGGGGTCGTGGCAGAGTCAGACCCGACGCCGCGCACCGACCTACTGAACGTCCACCATGACTTGATTATGCTCGAGTTCCACCACACCGTGTTGAAATTGCTACTTGCCGACGAAACAACCAAACATCATTGTACCCCCCAACGTCGCACAACATTGTAAGATCAAGGGTATCGTTATATACTGTAATATGTTGGCACAAATATCGAAACTCGAACGAGTTTTGCTACAGCTGTACTGTACTGTATTCCGTCAACTCGGCCATTTTATTATTGTTAGGCCCAAGACGAATCCTGATATTCCAAATTAAAACTGCTTTGAATGGCATCATATTCACGTTATATTCGGCTGCTTCGTATGGGCCAGCCCCCAGTCCAACAAGCAAGGGGGTGGCCATACTTTCGCGAGACAGTTGCGGGATTCGTTGGAATCGTTTTCAACTCCAATTGTGACAATAACCTAAGCTTACTCTGACATTTTATCGCAGAGCTACTATATCTGTTGATTAGTCACCATCTCCATCATCCTGTGATCCTACATCAGCTGGAACACTGTACATGGTGGAATTGAGCGGCACGACGTTGTGGTGCGATATGTAGGTGACGTCCATGTGGTAATATTTGAAACCGCGATGAAATGACAACCCGACACACGCCGGCCAACCATTCTGGCTGGCGTCGCTATTCCAGAATCCGCTTGTTCTCGACACTCTTCCTCAAGATTGTCTGTCACATGCAAGCTACTCGCGCTGGCTCATCCGCAGAGGCGAGTGCTACATGTATTTTCTTTTGGTGGTTTTGACAAGTATCAATATCCAAGGCTTGTGGGGGAAAAGCACCAGGGCGCCAACATCAAAACGCCTTGAAATGATATGAAACAATATATTTTGGAAAGATTTGCTACAAATTTGTAGATATGCATGCCTATTAATTTGCAAATTCAGTACGCACGTCGCGGGAATGTAATACAGCGTCCGACACTGATATACTCGTTGACGCGTGATAAGAATGGTCGCTTCGCTAGGGATTTATACCTTAACCAACGTGAATCGTCGATTGGATTGGCCAAAATCCGTTGGATTTTTAAACTGTCCGCGAATGAAAACGATATTACCGTTGCATATCGGCATATCGTATATATTAAAATAGAGAAGGCAAAACCACCACACAACAACGTTATTGGGTCCACATGGTTGCATTTGTAAAACTCAAGTATACAATTGCCAAGGTATTTTTATTCCGCGGCAACTTTTTTGAGGCGTCGAAACCAAACTGGAGCAAGTTCAACATGGTTTACGATGCGAATCATACTTTGCACCAGTGTGTGTTTGGAGAACTTCTTGTCACAGGCTACTTGGCGCCATGGACAGCGACTTCGACATGGACGAGTCGGACCTCTTGTTTGGTAACAACGAGGACTCGCACTCTAACGACGACGACCGAACGGCTGACGAAGATGGGACCGCCAGTGGCTCCGACTTGGACGACGACATCATGCAACAGTTGCCGTCGCGCCCCACCGTGAAACCGATGGCTGGGCTCGCGATTCCCACCGGTCCAGCAGTTCACACGTAAGTTTCTCTCTCTATCGAATATGCTGCTGCATGGACGTTGAGTTCAAATGTGCAGGGCAGCGCCGGCGCTCATGCGTAGCCGTTCGATGCCCAACACGGCCAACTTTATGTCGTCCAACGAGCAAAAGTGGCGTGCCAAGTACCTGAGCGCATTGAAACTCCCGTCGACGGCGGTGACAGTAGCTGTCGACGAGAAGACTGCCGCCCTGCCGTCGCCGTCCGTGCTGAACAACATTCCACGCCATTCCAAAGCTAGTAGCGCCTTGAGCCCTTCGGTTCGCAGTGTCCGAACTCGCAAAATGTCATCCGAGCCGATCGGCATCCCTGCACAGCAGCTGTCGCAAAGTCTATCGAATGTCCAGCACCTGGACTGGCGGCGACTCGAGTCGTCGGAACGGTACCAGCGCAACTTGAACCAGTACGAACTCGACGATCACCGCGGTAACTACGAGGTACGATGGACAACCTCGGACGAATATGACGGCTAAGACGTGTATATTTGTAGTTTGTTCCGCCGCATCAAATGGTCCAGCGAGACTGCTTTTCGCTGGGCATGAAGCATCATTTCAAGCCCAAGCAGGGTCACATTTAGGAACCCGTTGCCTCAACCTGTGTGTGCCGATAGAAGACGCCATGGAACGAGCGAGCAATGTCGAAGGATGCCATCTAGACTAAGTTAACATGTTGGTGTGAAGTGTCTGTTCTGCCGCGGCCAGTTAGCGTCTCTTTCTCGGTCGTGGACAGTCACCCTGAGTCGAAACTTTCACCTGAGTTCATCTCAGAAGATCTCAGATGCACCTACGAAACTACGCACGACAGGCCCACGGGGACGTGCGTACTTACTTCTTCCCGCACAGCACCATCCCTGAGCTCCTCTTCGCCCAGACTTGATCTGTCCAGATATAATGCGGTACCCAAACCAGATCCCAAGGAAGCCCGAGGATCGCAGGAACGTCCGACGGCGTCACGCACGCATGCAGGAAATGAAATTGGCAATAAAGTGATTGATTTATTTCCCTACTCAGAGTAGATTATACTACGTACTAGTAGTACTGTGCTACTAGTACTACGTAGTACTCTACTATTATTATAATACTATTAATACGTAGTAATAGTATTAATAGTATTATACACTACCATTCAATAAAGTATTACTTCAAGTGCCATATAGCCGGAAAAGGGACTTTGATGGAAACTTACACATTCCTGTGTGAAAAGTGGCATGGCGGCAGACGGCGAGCTCTTGTACAAGGGACTCCTGAATCTTCGTTATGGCATGGCCTTATCCTTGTACGGGGACACCAGAATAGTCTTCAGCTTCGCTTGCTCACGACTCTGTTGTCCATGTATAGCCAAGAGTACTATTGCGTCCTCACAGATACTGGCGTGTTTACCATCTACGCGTCCGAGGACGCGGCGATTGCGCAGCCGACAACGTTCGTACATCAAGCTCGTCTGGGAGGGACAAAGGTACACGTACATGATGCGACATTTCCTTTGCGTGTATGTATCTATGGCGATCAACCTCGCTTGGTTCCAGGAGTGGAATGGGAAGACCATGTTCTCGACGCTCGACAACTCGTTCAAGTTTGTGACAGACAAGGGCAAAGAGTACTCGGCCACGGGGCACAACCGGAACGAAGTCACGCTGTGGGTCAAGTCTATCAAAGCCATCACGGACCCCGAGAGCCATGAAGGCCAAAAGCTCGCCAAGGCCAAGCGCAAGCAAGTGCGCGAACGTGAGCGTGAACGGCAAAAGCAGGACGAGTACGAGGCCCGTGCCAAAGCCCACAGCGCGTTGCCATCCGCCAGCAGCACCACGGACGTCTCCTCACAGCCACCCATTTCGTACCTCACCGACCCCCGCCGCACTCGGCTAGACGCGCGCAATTTCCCCAAGTATCGACAGCACCTTCAAGCCGCCAAGCTTGAGACGCGGCTCACGGCCGCGTTAGACGAAACCAAGCCGTTGGAAGTGGCCAAGAAGAAGAAGAAGAAGAAGCGCCAATCCACGATGGCCGCACTGGACGACGACGACGATCTCTTTGGGGGACCGCCAGCTGCTCCGGCACCACCATCCACGTACACGCGCAAGGGTGCCGCGGCTCGCCCCGACGAACACGACGAGTTGGCGGCCAAGTTTATCAATCTCTTGTCACTGGGTTTCTCGCACAACGAGGTCAAGGCGTTCATGGCGGCGGAAGGCCATGCCGCCGACGATTTGAACGCGACGAGCCGCAAGTTACAGCGGGGGGTGGGGTCGCCGACTAAGAAGCCGCGGCGGCACACACACGGGGGCTCCGCCACACCACTGCCGGTACCTCCCCCACCTCCCATCGCGGCAGACCCTCCGAAAAAGGTGTCGTTTTTCGATAAACTAAAGCAAGGGTTTCGACGCGACTAGTGTATTTTAACAAAGCAAACAGCACAAACATATATATATATATATCGGATTGACTTTTGGAGTTGTGAAATCCACGCAGATATCATCTTGAGCAACATTCGGTGGTTAGGCTTTAGTCTTGCGCCGCCACGCAGCCCAGAGTTTGTCGGACGATAGCTTTGGCCTGACGGGTCGGGTTGGGTTATAACGATACAATATGAGTAAACCAACAACATACCGAGGTACTTTTTTCAGTTTGCGCTTGACAGCCCCATCGTCCTGCGGCTGGCTAGGCGCCTTGGTATCCAGGGCGAGAGGGTGCTGATCCGTCTTGACGGGGGAACGGCGGCCGTGAGCTGCCGCGCTGTCGATGTCCAGCGGCCGAAGCAGCTCTTCCTCAAGCTGCAGCATGGATGAATCGCTGAGCGACCGCCGTCGCCGTCCATTGCCCCACTCGTCGGTCGGCAGCTACTCACATATGAAACACAAAAATCCATCGACAAGGTGCGTGTGTGCTACTACGTAATAAGGACGTACTTCGATGGCGGCGCCACAGATCATCATTTCCAGCTGTCGCGTGATGGACTTTCGTTTTTGAGGCGTCTCTACGAGGATTACGGGCTCGTCCTCTGCCACGTCGGGCGAGTTGATTTCAAGCTCCAATTCGTGAAACAGCTTGGACATAGCAGACGTTGTCGTTGTTGTCGTCACCTCTGGTGCTCTGGGACTCGACCTGTTTCCTTGGCATTTCACTTCATCGCGTTGGTAACCAACAGGGTGCAGCTTGGTGGTGGGAATGCCTTGGAACTGCAGTAGCACGCGCTTGGTCCCGTCGCCCCCCCGCGCCAACCGCGCATGGATCGCCCCCGGCACGTCCATAAGTTGAACACACTCGTGAAACAAGTCGACAAAGGGGGACTCGAAGCCCAAGTGGGGGCTTTGCCCCACGGCCGTGTCGTTCACTAACGCCGCGAACGCCTGCGTGTCGACCACCGCCGCAAAGTACGCCAGCGACAGCCGCCGCCGCGTCCGGAGGAACGCCTCGCGGTCAAACGAGACGAACCGCTGGATGCTGTGACGCCGTGCGATCTGACCCTTCTGGGACGCCGCGAGCGCCGGCTGGAGCGTCACGAACGGCAGAATGTCGGGAAACTGCGACGCGAAGAACGTGGCGAATGCGGTGCGGATGGCATCGACCCATTCGACGTGGTCGAGGCACTGGACCGGACGGGGGACGTTGGGGGGAAGCGCCACGAGGCTGGACGCGCGCACCCGCGCGGCAAATTGCATCGCGTTATGGTACGGCAACTGGGTGGCGTTCTGAAACCGAAGCACCAACGGACGCGACTCGTGGCGGAGCAACTCACACGTGGCTTCAAATGACAAGTGCAATGTCGAGTGGTCATTGACGCTCAGGAGGTAGCTGCCGGGGGCGATGAGTCCGGAGAGCGCGGCGGGCCCGGGGAGGCCGTTTTGAAGCTGCGGGAACGCCTTGACGACCGCCGACGCGGCGCAGGACGGCGTCGTCGGGTCGTCGGCGAGACCAGTCGCCAGCAGCCACACGCGAGACGATTCGAATGTGATGCCAAGCTAGAGTTACCAAACAAGGATTACGTACGGGGATCACATACGCTGGTAGTTTGGTCATGTAGTTAGTACCGACCGGTCCATGGCCAAATGTGATTTCGACTTCGGGGGCGGTGTATGGAGGGGGGGTGGGTGTGCCCTGATCGAGCTCGAGCGAAGAAGGAGAGCAAGTGCCGCGCAAGATGGTGAGGGCGTCGGACGTCCGCGCTTTGCGGCGGAGTCGAATGCGGTTCGTGGCAGCTGCCCCAACACCAGCACACGAGTGAGATATCAACGCCCAACATATTCACGTTGATGGTTCGTAGCTGTGTGTTACCAGTGTGGGGGTTCGTGGGGGGCTGATACTGGTCGAGGACGTTCTTCACGGTGGTCACCAGCGTGGCGAGGGGCGAGAGGGGGAACTTGGGCAAGTGGTGGTCTTCGATCTGGGGCTGATCTTGACCTGTCCAATCTGGCAGCGTCGCATGGATGGGCCGTACGACCTTGTCCTTGTCCAGATGGATCACTACACACGACGCGAACGTGTCGGCGCCGATTTTGGTCGTCAAGTAGCTCGTGTGCACCCCCATAAAGAACGGCACAGGCGCCTAACAGCATCATCAACCGTATTACCTATAACTAACCATCGACTAATGACGAACCACCAACTAACTAGTACGTACTTGCAAGTAGTCGATGAGTTTCATGGGAAGCATGGGGATATACACGTGTTCCCATACGAACGGATACAACAGCGCACAGAGGGCTTCGCACACGGGGGTGAGCAGCCCATGGTGCTACGACATACATGCAGCAGGTTGGGACACTTCGTGGGGGGTGGAAATAGGGTGGGGAAGGGGGGTACTGTATTCGTACCGACGAATGGATGAGAATGCGCTGCTCGAGCAGCATGCAGTTGAGCACGAGCATGATGTTCTTCACACTCAAGTGCTGGAACAGCAGCTGAAAGCACATGTCGTCCACGTGCGGCAGCGCGCTCTTGAGCAGCGTGTGCGCGTACACAAAGTCGCGGCCAAAGTGGATGTCGAGGACGGATCCGCCGTGGGGGGCAGGGCTATTCCTCACAAAGTCATCAATCATGTTCAGCCATGGCACTGCCGCCGTCGCGTCCTACAGAAGAGATACATGGTGCGGCTACGTGAATGGAGCGATACATTTATATATATATATTTACATATTTATATATATACGGACCTCTTGGTTGTTGTCACGGGAAGGCAAGATGCAGCGGCGAAGGCTGTCGCCTCCAGTGGAGAAGTCGTCGTCGTCCTGTCGATGGTGGTGGATCCATCTGACCCACGAGAGATTAGTTAGTCATATGTAGTTAGTCATATGTAGTTAGTTGCATAACACATGGCGGGGCATACCCGAGGATTTGCTTGAACAATGAAAAGAACGGAAAATGGGAAATGAAGCAGTAGACGTGCGGCACGGCAATGCCACTGTGCCCTAAGCGATCGGTCAGGATATGGCATTGCATACGAAGCGTTCAAGATGAAGGCATCGCACTCTACCGCCGAGACAGGCGTCGTCGTCTTGGTCGTACGTGGTCAGAGCAAACCCAAACGCACGAGACCCGTCGCCCCCGGTGAGTGTGAACGAGTGGAAGGATGGCACGCGCTCGTAGGCGGCGCGGGGCCGCAGGTTGAGTTTGTCGGGGAGGCAGAACTACGTTGCGACGTCAAGGACACATGGGAGGAACGGTTGAGCGTACATATCGAACACCATCCGGGAGTGCGAAGTGATCGCGGTCGGTGGCGGGAGTCCGGTGGCGGATGGCGCGCACCGATGTATGCTCCGTGTCTGTTGAGGTATGGTGGATCGTGCACAACAGTACATTGGGTGGGTCCTACCAACGATGGACACTTCGACAAAGTAGTCGACCAATGTCGGAAAGTAGGCCATCGATCTACGAGTGCCGCCGTCTCGGAAGTACGTGCTCAACTGTGAGAAACCGATTCACATGTAACGGTCATAGAGGCGGCGTTTCAGATACATATATGCAGGCCTCGTAGACTAGAAGGATGGAAGTGTGCACACAGTAGTCGACGGCATATCGCCAAGCTGTTAAGACAATGAAATGGCATATTGGGGCGGCGAGGTTGATAGTCGAGGACCAGTCCACCTTGTTATACATATACTCGACTCTTAAATCGTGTTTCATTCTAATCGCCGCGAAGCGACGGAGGGAACATGGTGTACTGCGGCGGGCCTTCGTCTTCGTACGAGTTGGTGTACGTGAACGTTTCAATCGGCTGGGCTTCTGGCACGGCGACCACAAGGCCTTCCAAGTCCTTGGTCAGGATGATTTCAGTCGCCAAGCGGGAGTTCTTGGTCCAGTCGTCCTCGGGCACATCTTCCAAGATGCGTACTTCGCGGTCCGTGGGCAACGGAAGCTTGTCCACCCATTCGTTGGACACGACTACATGGGACAAGAACGACGCCGGGCCTTCACCGAACAAGTTCTCCGTGAACTCTGGCGTTCGAATGGCGCTGTACGCGGCGCCACCGCCGCCAAGGGTGTCGTCTTGGATGATATCAAGACCCGACAGGCGCGACGCTTCAAAGAGGGACTGGCCCACACGTCCTTGCACGACATGGCGGCTGCCTTCCCAGTCTAACAGCGTCACGGACACGATTTGGTCGCGGACGAACTGCTCCGGCACGTGCTTATGCGCATGAGAGGCGAAGCGGCGGGCTCCGATCGCAGCAACCCGAGACCACATATCTTCAGCAAACTGACTGCGGCCGCCACCACTATTTGAAACCTTTGGATTGCCATAGTATTTAATTTTGAAGGTATGCCACAAGTCCTAACCAAAAAACAAATTATCCACTTTAATAAATCACCCTATTTACTGTATTTATTAATACTACTTAACGTTAGTATTATTAATAACAGTAATAGTACCAATACATTTCTTGCATTTTGAATTTCTACAAGTATACTACATAATACTTCAAGTACTATTAACCCGCTCCTAGACCCCTTGACGAATGATCAATTTTCTGTAACGTTATGCACCGTGGTGCTGTTGATGGGGTCTTGATGGAGTTGGAGGTGGCGAATTCCTACACGGCCCAGTCGAGTGTGCACGACGAGGGGAATTTCCCCCCGTGCCGTCGAAACGAGGGACATGTTGATCGCGTACAGATGCGGATGGCCATAGCCGTTTGGCCACCATAGCGTCGGAGTTATTGTACTGTTTCGTGGCTTTCAAAATCATATGTTTTTGTGATCGTTCAAATGATAAGTTCGGCAATCGACAACGAATTGATTCAATAACATAAATAATAATGAAATAAATAAGCACTTATACACAACTTAGTCAATGCCTTGATGGATGATCACTAACCACGTTCTGACTTGAAACTTCGTCACTGAACAAGAGGTCTAATAAGAAGTGTGCCTGCCTGTACATATCAACATTGACGCCGTTGTAGCCCAAAAGTAAATATTGTGGATTTCCAATTTAAGAGACATATTTTGGAGTCAATGCCGGGAAATGGAAGCAGCTCGGCACTGAGGAATGAGTTTCGACTTCTGAAAACTGATAATTGAACAGGAAACGCAGGTATTTCCAACAAGCACTGAAACATCTATTTTCATAGTATCTATCATGTCCTAATGTCCCATTTTCTAAGCAGAAACACCTCAAAAGTAGGCAACAATTTAAGAGACATATTTTAAGCTTGATTGTAGTATTGATCCATGCATATATTTTTCGTGGTTAGGGTATAATATTCTGTCAGGTACATATGCAACGTCAACAGGTTATGTATTTATAGAGCCAATTGGTTAATTGATTTATATAAAACACATGGGATCATGAAGAACATTTATTTAAAGAGGTATTTCTACACAAATTTCAAGGTGGGTGATTGGCGGAATCCGATGTCCCTTAAATTGTCCCATGTCTCTTAACAGTGGGCGGAGCTATCGAGGGGTCCTACCGGATATTATCCGGAACTGATAATGTTTTGCAATTTCTTTGTAGTTGAAATTTGTATCACTATTTACTTGTATTTATAAATAATAGCAGGTTATAAATACAACAAGTTTTTTCAACTTCCATATGGCATAGTTTTTCTTTGCTTACTGAGCGACAGTTTTGAGATAGTAAATGCGGTTTCACAGTTTATGCGTTCTGAGAGTACGATTTCAACACACTTTTCCCGGATCAATTTGGACAAGTATATCGGACGTTACAAGTCCAGGACCCCTCGATGGCTCCGCCCACTGTAAATTGGAAATCTACGTTATTGTGGATTCGGTACAAATTTCCAGACCCCGTCGAATCGAATCTCGCCATCACGAATCGACGCTATTGGCTAATCCAATTTTGAGTGGATTTGATTGGCTCTTACTGAGAGAACAAGTACATTCAACCAATCAGAACTCCAGCATGATTCAATATTGATCAGACAAACCAAGCGAATTTTGGAAGTTTATAGCGAATTCACAATACTTCAATGGCGCATCAGGGGTTCTCAAATAACGTTATCTATCTTTTACCTATTCTAAACCAGTGGGTTGATAGATTACTTATCGTTTCTGGAGGATGAAAAAGATAACTTATTTTTCCCCTTGGCGCAAGAAAATATATTATTTACAGTTATTACGCACTTGACTGTGAGAAAGAATAACTTTTCCAAATATTATTGTTAATACCGGGCAACTGTAGGTGGCCAGTTTATGGTACACACGGGACAGTTTACTGTTAGTTTAAGGAGCACTCAAATTGGCCAATGGAATTGCTTGAGTTTTAGAATAGCCAATCGAATCACTAGAACGATGAAATCACCAAAACAAAATCAGCACCAGCATATTTAAGCTGGCTACGTACGACGTAGTATTGATAGTTACCTTAAATATCTCAAAGATCATGAAATTCGTACTATTGAATCGGGACATTCGCGCAATTAACGTGTTGCAAGTACATTTCGCAAAGAAAGCATTATATTCAGGGCTATCAGTTGCTTCTTGCGCATTTGGCCAAACCAAATGGCGATCACACTAAAAATGACCAGTACAGTACTCATGACGTTCGCTGATTGGCTCAAAATTTGCACACCACAATTTCGAGGTCGAAGTGAACCACAATACACTGTAGGAGGCTGGATGCAAGGAATTTTTCGTCAAACAAGTTTCGCTGTTTCTCAGTCTAACGTTATTATGGTTACTAGATCCGAATACATTTTGAGTTTGAACTAACAGTAAGTATTGAGAATCATCCTGTCATTTGGAATAGATTATTATATGTACTATTAATAGAATGAATTTCATACTTGAAGTATTGGATTCGACCCCCCATGCCTGCAGCAGGTTCATGCGAGTCTCGTGGGAGCTACACGAGGTCACATGATGCAATGATTAGGGCTGATCGTCCGAGTATTGCATAAACCTATCAATTCAAAAGAGGTGGTCTTCTACTGCCTTCTCGCTTATGCCATCGTAGCGAACGCCAATGCAGCGCTCATTCGTGGTCATAGATGCTGGTTCAAGTCGATCTGCTGTCTGTACTAGTACGAGGTGTCACCTACACTTGGTGGACAAAATTGCTCCTGTGCTATCAGCTTGTCGAATGTAGTGCAAACTGTACTTGCAAGTGTAACTACCTCTAACGTTACAACCAAACTGGTGTGGCTGTACTTTGCGCAACATAGCATGGCGAAATCGTCGAATAACCAGGATCTGACAACACAGGTCCATCACATTTGAAGAGTTGCTATCGACGTAGGGTAGATACATGTATGACGCACATGCAGCCGACAAATTCGAAAACTCTATCACTTGTCAAGCAAGACGTGTAGGTAGGTATCCTTGGAGTAATCTACCTTTTGACATTTCCCTTTACGTGATCGTTCTCTAGCGCAGTGACTGGTAGAATAGTGACGTCCGAATCACACTCGGCAACTTGTGAGCGTAGGACTTAGGTTGGAACTTGAAACAATTCATTACTCAATTACTCATCATAGTAACTATTGCATCTGTATGCAAAACATCGTTTTTGTGCGTCACAATAGCACAGCCGGCGCAGGTTGTGTTTCTATCAAACAAACCCCGACGTGATACAACTTACGGAGATGCACCATTCGACAGTGGGCTGTCCTAGGGACCATCAACAGTGGAGCCATCGTTCGACGGTTCCTGGGGCTCTACAGGTTGGACCGGCTCCACAGGTGCGATGGGCTCCACAGGTTCAATGGGCTCCACAGGTTCAATTGGCTCCACAGGTGCGATGGGCTCCACAGGTTCAATGGGCTCCACAGGTTCGATGGGCTCCACAGGTTCAATTGGTTCCACAGGTGCGATGGGCTCCACAGGCTCGATGGGCTGCACAGGTGCGATGGGCTCTACAGGTTCAATTGGCTCCACAGGTGCGATGGGCTCCACATGTGCGATGGGCTCCACAGGTGCGATGGGCTCGACAGGTTCGACCGGCTCGGCAGCAGCGAAGCCACCACCGGGACGGGGGATGTTTTCATCGCCACCAATGATTTGACTTTGCCCTTGCGCTGGAAGCAAAGCTGCTTGTTCAGCACGCAAGTTGCGTTTGTGACTACCTGCGACCATCGCTTGGTTGTTGTCGCCGTGCAGTCCAGCGACAAGAGTGGCGCACAGTGTAGTGATGAGAACGGTCGTCTTCATGTTGTATTTGCTGGTGTGTGTGGGAGGTGCCCAATTCAAAAGTGAGTTCCTTCTGTGCTGCCTTCCGTAGAAGGTTGTGAAACTACCTCCACGAAACCGATGCTGTTCCTTCTATTTATAGCGTCATGTAGCCACAGTCTATTCATCACGATGAGCCGAAAATAGGTGGAATGTCCACGTGGCAAGCCTGCACGCTACTAGGATATGCGGAACCGTCGAACGATGGCTCCACTGTTGATGGTCCCTAGGACAGCCCACTGTCGAATGGTGCATCTCCGTAAGTTGTATCACGTCGGGGTTTGTTTGATAGAAACACAACCTGCGCCGGCTGTGCTATTGTGACGCACAAAAACGATGTTTTGCATACAGATGCAATAGTTACTATGATGAGTAATTGAGTAATGAATTGTTTCAAGTTCCAACCTAAGTCCTACGCTCACAAGTTGCCGAGTGTGATTCGGACGTCACTATTCTACCAGTCACTGCGCTAGAGGACGATCACGTAAAGGGAAATGTCAAAAGGTAGATTACTCCAAGGATACCTACCTACACGTCTTGCTTGACAAGTGATAGAGTTTTCGAATTTGTCGGCTGCATGTGCGTCATACATGTATCTACCCTACGTCGATAGCAACTCTTCAAATGTGATGGACCTGTGTTGTCAGATCCTGGTTATTCGACGATTTCGCCATGCTATGTTGCGCAAAGTACAGCCACACCGGTTTGGTTGTAACGTTAGAGGTAGGTACACTTGCAAGTACAGTTTGCACTACATTCGACAAGCTGATAGCACAGGAGCAATTTTGTCCACCAAGTGTAGGTGACACCTCGTACTAGTACAGACAGCAGATCGACTTGAACCAGCATCTATGACCACGAATGAGCGCTGCATTGGCGTTCGCTACGATGGCATAAGCGAGAAGGCAGTAGAAGACCACCTCTTTTGAATTGATAGGTTTATGCAATACTCGGACGATCAGCCCTAATCATTGCATCATGTGACCGTTCGTTAAGTCCTCGACGGTGCAAGTTGGATTAAGATGGAGCGTAGCATATTTAAAGCAATACCTTGTGGGCGAAGTTGATAGCGCGCAGTTTCGCATATCCTAGTAGCGTGCAGGCTTGCCACGTGGACATTCCACCTATTTTCGGCTCATCGTGATGAATAGACTGTGGCTACATGACGCTATAAATAGAAGGAACAGCATCGGTTTCGTGGAGGTAGTTTCACAACCTTCTACGGAAGGCAGCACAGAAGGAACTCACTTTTGAATTGGGCACCTCCCACACACACCAGCAAATACAACATGAAGACGACCGTTCTCATCACTACACTGTGCGCCACTCTTGTCGCTGGACTGCACGGCGACAACAACCAAGCGATGGTCGCAGGTAGTCACAAACGCAACTTGCGTGCTGAACAAGCAGCTTTGCTTCCAGCGCAAGGGCAAAGTCAAATCATTGGTGGCGATGAAAACATCCCCCGTCCCGGTGGTGGCTTCGCTGCTGCCGAGCCGGTCGAACCTGTCGAGCCCATCGCACCTGTGGAGCCCATCGCACATGTGGAGCCCATCGCACCTGTGGAGCCAATTGAACCTGTAGAGCCCATCGCACCTGTGCAGCCCATCGAGCCTGTGGAGCCCATCGCACCTGTGGAACCAATTGAACCTGTGGAGCCCATCGAACCTGTGGAGCCCATTGAACCTGTGGAGCCCATCGCACCTGTGGAGCCGGTCCAACCTGTAGAGCCCCAGGAACCGTCGAACGATGGCTCCACTGTTGATGGTCCCTAGGACAGCCCACTGTCGAATGGTGCATCTCCGTAAGTTGTATCACGTCGGGGTTTGTTTGATAGAAACACAACCTGCGCCGGCTGTGCTATTGTGACGCACAAAAACGATGTTTTGCATACAGATGCAATAGTTACTATGATGAGTAATTGAGTAATGAATTGTTTCAAGTTCCAACCTAAGTCCTACGCTCACAAGTTGCCGAGTGTGATTCGGACGTCACTATTCTACCAGTCACTGCGCTAGAGGACGATCACGTAAAGGGAAATGTCAAAAGGTAGATTACTCCAAGGATACCTACCTACACGTCTTGCTTGACAAGTGATAGAGTTTTCGAATTTGTCGGCTGCATGTGCGTCATACATGTATCTACCCTACGTCGATAGCAACTCTTCAAATGTGATGGACCTGTGTTGTCAGATCCTGGTTATTCGACGATTTCGCCATGCTATGTTGCGCAAAGTACAGCCACACCAGTTTGGTTGTAACGTTAGAGGTAGTTACACTTGCAAGTACAGTTTGCACTACATTCGACAAGCTGATAGCACAGGAGCAATTTTGTCCACCAAGTGTAGGTGACACCTCGTACTAGTACAGACAGCAGATCGACTTGAACCAGCATCTATGACCACGAATGAGCGCTGCATTGGCGTTCGCTACGATGGCATAAGCGAGAAGGCAGTAGAAGACCACCTCTTTTGAATTGATAGGTTTATGCAATACTCGGACGATCAGCCCTAATCATTGCATCATGTGACCTCGTGTAGCTCCCACGAGACTCGCATGAACCTGCTGCAGGCATGGGGGGTCGAATCCAATACTTCAAGTATGAAATTCATTCTATTAATAGTACATA